>NC_090932.1:930738873-930908873 GCF_040938575.1 Ambystoma mexicanum | reverse complement strand
ACAGTTTCATAGAATTAAGGCTACTAGAGAAATGTTTCCATTGCAGAGTGATTGGCCATTGATGATCAGTTCTGTCTTTGTGAACAGAAATGTGTACTTACCTAATGGAGCTTAAAGCTAGAAGGCCAAGCACAGGAGGGGTTTTGTCATCCAGAAGTGTACATTTCCCTTGGGCATAATTCTCTACCTTCCACCTACTATCACCCATTGCCCCTATACTCTGCCCCTATACTCTGAAGTAAGCAGTACTGAATCACGGTTTGGGTCTATTTGACCTGAAACATTTGACCTAATCATATTTGATCGAATGGATTTGACCTTTATTTTGGTCTAAAATGCAGAGACAAACCCCTGTAACCCCCCCCCCCACTTCCCCTCAACCTAATCTGTACCCTTACCCACCCCCTTAAATGTGACTGAAAAAAAGGTCAATAAAATTTGATCAAATGTTTTAGGCCAAATGTTGCAGGTCAATTATGCTAATACCCTGAATCACAGTATTCAAGACATTTACTGGACCAGTATTTTCTGCTCATTCTTTATCCACTCAGACCTGGCATCTTTGCTTTACGCCATCACTGCCAACCTTAAGGAGCTCAAGGGTGCACCTCTTCTTTTTCTCTCTGGAAACATTGACTTATAGCTCTTCTTCATGGCCCCAACATCAAACAACTCAAATTTGATTTTTCTACACTCCTGGAGCCTGCAGAAATATTTCAATGTTTAGGATTGCACAATCCTCAAGATGGCTACTGCTGTATTTGACAAAGTTTATGTGTGTGTGTGCATAAACGGCATGCCCAATAGTATGAGACATTAATTGTACATTGTCTATATGTGTACTGCCATAGAATGCATAGCACACCCCTCTGCTGACCAGGGCCTTGCTATGCTATAGCTGAATGCCTAATTTCACCGGTAAAAGGTCTGAGTGATAGTTCATTTGATGTAGCGACAAGGCAGACAGATCATTGATGCAGGTAATCAAAGTATGCTGATTAAAGTTGCATGTTGGACTGTTCAAGGGTGCATGTCTATAGACTTCCTGGTGCATAATTGTAAGGATTCAAACTACTCGAGGTATTTCAAACCTAAGGGTAACAAAGGTGAGTGGATTGAGGTTAAATTCCTCATAACCCTGATGGGTGGTGAAACACACAGTCACCCGCAAAGCAGAATTAAATGCCCAGTAACCTTTCAAGAATTCATATGATGAAATAATATATTTGGCCACACTAAACCAAGCAGGAAAATAACGAAAAAAATATAGATTAGCATGCAAAACCCAGGTGAATTGGAGGGCTCCTTGTTTAAAAGTTCTGAATGTTTAAACATGTTTTAGAATTCAGGTGCCTCTACCTCAGGTATCCTCTTAGAATTTGCAGCATTACAAAGGATGAGGAAGACATACTTTATTATTTAATTATTGAGTATGTTACTCAACACACAGGGGGATAGTATACAGGCATTCCTCGTAAAACTCAGCAGCAAAGTGTGTCTTGAAAAATGGATATAGAATTGGCAGGAATGACCTAGAAAGCCCAGGCAAGGATATTTAGAAAGCTCTTCCCTAGACAAAGGCGCCTACATCAGAACTGGTGCCCAAGTCAATGGATATGGAAAAAGCTAGAGGTATGTAATCAGTTTACACGCGTGTAAAGGGCTTCTGGGCACTAAGAAGTTGCCAATTGATTCAGATAGCATGCAGCACTCTGCCTGTTGAGATGGCCTCTCTACTCGTTGCAGGCCACCATGGGAAAGAGGCAACATCTTCATTTGGGTAAGAGGATGCAAGTGCCACAAGCCTTGGTGGTAGACCAATTTAGTCCGGGATCCTCGTCAGTGTTCCAGCGGCCTGATCCAGTCACCCTTGCCTGCTCACTGTGCTTAGGGGACCTTTGCAGGCACTGAGGGTGAGATGCTGCTCATGAACCTCAAAGAGGGAAGTCTCAGATTGCTACCTTGCTGAAACCCAACTCTTCAGAGATGGCTGCGCCCAGCTAAACCTTCCTCTTTGCCTCCGCTTTCTCTCCCTCTCTCCCCTGCTAAAATCACTGTACCTGCACTGAATCTGCAACTGGCCACTCACCGACCTTGGTCCTTGGCCCAGCCACTCTTCCCTGCACTGACTACCTGCACTATGGGACTGTCTCTGTATCCTACAGCCCCTTCTCCCGGCACTTACCTTGCACTTGCCACCAGCTGGCCCTATTATTTGGCTTGTTTTCTACTAACCACTTACTGCACTCTCCTTGCACTTGCCACCAGCTGGCCCTATTACTTATCTTGTATTCTACTAACCATGCACTGCACTTCCCCTCTCCCCCTTCCCCTTGCACCTTTCCCAGTCCCCCTACCCTTGCACTTGCGCGATCTGAATGACACCTGGCCTAGTAGGATCGTTGTCTGTTCTCCCCTTGTCCCCCCTCCCTGCCTCGTCGCGCCTTGAAACACTTGTGTATAGGCACGTTACAAATGCCATATCATATCATATCATATCATATCATATTGTCTCCCCTCCTGGGATGAGAAGGGTTTTTGACGCATGCCGAGGGGAAGAGAGTTAGAAAGATGCAAAGTCCAGGATTCAGCAAGTCCAAAAATTACATTTAAGATAGAGTTCAGATCAAGAAGAATTCACTATCACAATCACCACATCAGTGTGTATACATAAGTGCAGAGTGTAGAGAAGTGAGACTAGGGCCATGGGTCACCTCCGTTTGCATCCAAGTCGTTTAAGGGAAAACTTGTTGGAGATAATTGTATGATCTGTGCTAACTGCATGCAAGAGAACACCAACGCTTGCACTTATCTGTTGCTGGTCTACTGCATGCAAGTGTCATCACTCACAAAGTGCGGTATAATCATGAGGAGTAAATGAAGGCGAAATCGCCTTAGCACTAGGGCAAAGTTTGACTGGCCTAGTTCTAAAAACACTGGAATATATAGAAAACCTTTGCACCATGACAGGTACAGTTTGGCATGTTATAAGCACATGGGAAAACATTCCCCTAGTGCAAAAAAGATACATTTTAGATGTATTTTTGCACTAGGTCAACGTTTTCCCTCGTGCTTAGACCAATCCAAATGAGCACTAGGTACCCCTATAGCAGGTTTATGAAGAGTTAAACCACTGACCACGCATGGCCTCCATTTTGAGACAGCCCAATTCCTACATGCAGAAAGACAAAGTAGTCCTAGTCTTTTTCAAGCCACTGTGCACATTTACACAAAACAACCACGTACACACAAGCAAAGATGTCCATTCTGATGATACTAGATTCCAAGAGTAGTAATCTTAAAATGCAGGAGAACATTTCACTTTGGACGTCATTTCTGGGGTCGACCTGCACATTCCTCCAATGGTGTGATCAAAAATAACCATCATTTCATAGTTGTAGGACATCAACATTTCTGGGCATTGTTGTATTCCAGCCCGCGGTGGGCGCACGCGGGGGCTGGAGTGTCCGGGCTAGGCCGCACGGCCTGTGGCGCAGCGCCAGCGCGAGCTGCAGAGACAGACACCCACAAGCTTTGCTGGTCTGCCCCGGAACTGCCTCCCAAACGCGGGGGCGGGGCTTTTATTAGAGACGCCCTGCGTCACCGCGTAGCGGGACGCAGGGCGGAACATAACATTCCTCCTTTATTATAAAACAAACAAACACAATACAACTGCAATCAACTGGACGTTCACCGTTAGTCTACGGGGTGTGTTGGCTACCACACATAGTCACTTAGCTTGGCTGGCGGCCTCGTGGCAGTTCTCAGGCCGTATCGCCCTTCTCGGGGACTACCCCCCCTTGGCCCCTGATCTGGCTCACCTTCATTGGGGGTATCCTCGAGGCTAGGGGCATCCGGCGGTTCCCAAGTCCTGTCCCCCGCTCCTGTCTCGTCCGGGATGGATCCGGGCTCCTCTTCGCTGGACCGAGCATCCTCATCCTCCCGGTGGTCCTCTTTGTCTGTCCACATGGTGTGGGGCACCGCCTTGAACCACGACGAATTCCTCGTCACTTGACGGCGTCCTCGTGTCACTGTCACCATGGTTCCGCGCCGATCACTGACGGTCCATGGCAGTTCATCGTATCTGGTGTCGAGTTTTGCCTTGGTGGGGTTGCGTAGCATGATGACTTGATCCCCTACTTGATGGTTGGACGGCCTGGCTCTCCTCTTGCCGCTCATGTGGGCATTGGCACTCCTTCTCCTCATTTCTGTGCGTTCTTCGTTGACCCCGTCCGGGGTCCTGCTCGGATGGTGCGGAATCGAGGATCTGATAACGGTGCCGAACATAAGGTCCGCCGGTGGTATACCGGTTGTGCTGTGGGGGGTGACCCGATAGTTTCTGAGGAAACGGTACAGATCAACTTTCCATGGGCTGGCATTCGCCTTGGATACCCTTAGCACTTTGTTAATTGTTCTCATGAACCGTTCCACATCCCCGTTTGCCTGGGGCCATCCCGGCATGATGTGGTGATACTGTATATTGAGTTCTTGCAAATAGTTCTTGAATTCCTCCCCTGTGAACGGCGACCCGTTGTCGCTTTTGATGGAGGTGGGTAATCCGTGAGTTGCGAACATCTTCTCGATGGCCGGAATGACCACTTCCGCCGCGGTGGATTCGACTATTTCCACTTCAGGATAGCGCGAGTGATCGTCAATGGCCACCAGTAGGTAGAGGCCTTCTCGTAGCTTACAGAAGTCAATGCTGATTGCCTCCCACCGAGAGCGGCCGCGTTCAGCCGATAGAATTGGTTCCGGTTCTGGCGGGGCTCCCGTTATCTGACAGGATAGGCACGTGCTGATTAGGGCCTCTACACGTTCCTCGATCTGGGGAAACCATACCCTGTGCCTTATGCGGGCCTTTGTTCTAGCCAGTCCTTGGTGTCCTTCATGTGCTAGGGCCACAACCCTGGCTTGTAGTTTGAGAGGAATTACGATGCGGTTTCCTCGGAGTATCACCCCCCCTTCAGTGATCGACAGATCTTGCCTGACGGTGAACATGCCGGACAGAAACCCTTTCGCTTCCTCTGTCCTGTTGTGGGTGTGTCTCATGAAAGTCTTCCAATCACTCGAGATGATGGCATCTTTCACCAAGTCGCAACAAGGGTCCTTGTGGGTTTCCGACTCAATTTCCTCGATGCTCACCGCCTTGGGCCTCATTGCGCGTACCACTTGGCATATGTGTTCCTCAGTCTCTTCGGCCACTTGGATCTCTTGGTGGGTCGCCGCTCGCGGATGTCTCGAGAGAAAATCCGCGGGGTTTCCACTGCCTGGCTGGTAGATGAGATCAAAGTCGTATTGCTGAAGGTGTAGGAGCCATTTGGTGATTCGTGCCGGAGGGTGCGACGATGTCCCCATGAAGATGGGCAGCAGGGGTTTGTGGTCCGTGATTGTCGTGAACCGACGCCCATATAAGTAGAGGTGAAAATGCCGGCACCCCCACAACACGGCGATGGCCTCCTTTTCGATGTGAGAGTACCTCTGTTCGGTCTCCGTGAGGGCTCTCGATGCGTACGCTATCGGCCGTTTCTCCCCTTCCTTTGTTACCTGCATCAGGATGGCACCGAGCCCAACCGGGCTTGCATCCACGAACAGTTCAGTGGGCAGCTCGGTGTTGTAATATGCCATTTTGGTGTCGACAGACAGGGAGTCTTTGATGCTTTCGAACGAGTCCTGGCATTTCTGCCCCCAGTCCCACTTGGTGTTGGCCTTCGTCAGTTCCCGTAATGGCTCAGATAGGGTGGCCAGGTCTCGGATAAACCTCCCGCAGTAGGTGGCCATGCCTAGGAAACTGCGTACTTCCGTGGGGTTCATCGGTGGGCTTGCGGCCTGAATGTCTGCGACCTTCTGGGGGTCAGGGGAGATGCCCGTGCTGCCAAACTTGTAGCCAAAGAAGGTGATCTCTGATCTGAGGAACTCACACTTCTCCCGGTGTATGGTGAGCCCAGCCTCTTGTAGTCTGTCCAGTAGGGTTCGAAGCCTCTTGATGTGCTCTTCCGTGTCGGGGGCGTGAATCAAAATGTCATCACTCACATTGAGGACACCAGGGATGCCCCTGATGACCTCTTGAATGGTTTGCTGGAATACCTCAGCTGCCGACGATATCCCGAAGCTCAGGCGTTTGTATCTCCGCAGCCCCAAATGCGTCGAGAATGTCGTGATATAGCGAGAGTCCCTGTGGAGCTTGAGTTGGTGATACCCCGCCTTCAGGTCAACCTTCGAGAATACACAGGAACCCGTGAGGTCAGCCACGATTTCATCGATTGTTGGTGTGATGTGGCGCTCTCTTTTAATGGCAGTGTTCGGGAGGCGCATGTCTATACAGATCCGCACTTTTCCAGGCTGTTTGGGTTTCCGCGTTACCACCATTGGCGAGACCCATGGTGTGGGTCCTGTGACCTCTTCTATGATGCCGGCTTCTTCCAAAGCCTTGAGTTCCTGCTCCACTTGCTCTCTCATGTGGAATGGGGTTCTCCGATGTCTTACGGCCTTGGGCTGTACTGTTTCATCAATGTGTAGTTTGATGGTTTTGCCCTTCAGACAGCCTATTCCCTCTTGCAGCTGGGGGTATTGCCTCAGTATGTTCTCCACCTCCTCGCCCGCATCGACGTGGCAGACGAATTTAACCACTCCCAGATCTTCTGCTGCGTCCCCACTCAGGAGGCTTTCAATTCCTGCCCTCACGACACAGACTTTCGACCATAGTCTATTTTCACTGTGTTCCAGCATGGTGCGGAATCTGCCAATCACTGGTAGGGGCTTCCGGCTGCCGTATGCGTATAGCAGCGTGTCTGTGCTTTTCAGCTCTGGTGGAGGGTTTAGAGTCTGGAATGTGCTTGTGGGCATCACATTCACTGAGGCGCCTGTATCAATGGTCATAAGGATGCTCTGGTTTTGGACGGTGACCATGCATTTGCGCCTTCGGGCAGATTTTCTTTGCGGTCCTTGACCTTGGCTCAATGCATGCACCAGATATACCTTCCTTCCTTTTCTGTCGTTGTCTTTACTGGGATTCTGCTGCATCATCGAGACGTCATCCCCTTCTTCCTCCGTGGAGGAGTTGGCCACTGCGACCCGCCTTGCATTGGCTTGCTTCTTTTTCTTGGTCGCATTCTTCTCAGGAAGATTTTGTAGAGGCTGGATGGAGCTGCCCGCTGATCTGCATACATTCGCATAATGATCCTTCCTGCCGCATGCTCCACACGTGTTTCCTTGTGCGGGGCAGTTGCGACGGCCATGTCGTGGGCCACCACACCAGCCGCACTCTGTGGGCCCAGGAATGCGCGGTTGCCACCTGTTCTGGCCATATCCCCTACTGTGATCATCCCTCGAGGATGGTTTGTTGGCAATCTGGGCCACCACGGCTGTGTTGAGGGTAGGTTGCAATCTGTGTAGCGTGGCCTCCATGTTGGCCGCTCTGGTGTGAGCCAGTTCCCTTTGGCGTCCGAGTTCAAGGATGCGTTGTAAGGGAATACCTCTTTCGCTGAGGACCAGGCGTCTTAGTTTTTCTGAGTGTATGCCGTTGATAACTTGCCTCCTGATTTCCCTCTCCACATTTGTGAACTCGCAGGACATAGCCAATTTTCTCAATCTGGTGTGATACGCGTCTAAGGTTTCGTCCGCTGCCTGTATGGTGGTGCAGAAAATAAAAGTCTCGTAGTCCGGGTTTAGTTGAGGGAGGAAGTGAGCCGTGAGGGCATCTTTCGCGCTTTGGTATGCATCTTGGCCATCATCAACATTGAGGGAGTTGAAAATGCGCAATACCTCGTCACCCACACTGAGCAGTAGGTGTGCTTTCATCTTCCTGGCCGCCGTAATCTCCTTGCACTCCATCGCCATTTCAAACTTCTGGATCCACAGCTGCCATCTGGGTCCGCTTGACGATGGGTCCGTGAAGGGGTCAAACGGCTGGATTAGAGTTGACGACCCTCCTTGCGTGCACGGCTGGGGGGATGACAGCGACAGGTTTGCCGCAATTCTGGATGGCGTGGTGGGCCCAGGGGTTGATGTGCCGGCCGCCATGTCGACGTGTACCTTGTCGGTGTTGTCGTGATTCGCTTAGATCACCGCCAGTGCCGTGGAAATGGGCCTTCTCTGGACGTGCTGCGGTCCCCAGCCACTGAGTGATGAAGCGCAGGACCTGGTGTCTCCACGTTGTCCTGGTTGGCAATCCGTGTCGCTGCACTCAAATGGGGGGGTGCCAGATGTTGAAATGGCTCCACCATGCCCAGCAGGAGATCGTAGAGCGAAGGAGAGATGCAGAGAAAATTTTTTTTTTTTTTTTTGGGGTGGGGGGGTCACGCGAGTGATCCACCCCCCACCGAGTGTCCAAAAATTTCACCGCGATGGCTGTGGGCCATCGGTATGCTTTACACGCCGAGCGCGTGTTGACTTTCGTTCCGCCTCGTCGCCATTGTTGTATTCCAGCCCGCGGTGGGCGCACGCGGGGGCTGGAGTGTCCGGGCTAGGCCGCACGGCCTGTGGCGCAGCGCCAGCGCGAGCTGCAGAGACAGACACCCACACGCTTTGCTGGTCTGCCCCGGAACTGCCTCCCAAACGCGGGGGCGGGGCTTTTATTAGAGACGCCCTGCGTCACCACGTAGCGGGACGCAGGGCGGAACATAACAGGCATTAGTGGTCATGTCAGTCTCCAGTTCCAAACTGGAAAGGGATTTATTTGTTTTAATTGTATGTATTGCTATAAAATAATTATGTGGTGAAAGCAAGCAGGGAAAATAGGATTGACTTTTCTGAGTCTGCCACTCTTTCAATGGAAAAACCTTCCCTTTCTTTAGCAATCTTTCCTACTTTTGCAATATTAACATGAGAAGATATCTGAAAACATGTGTCATTTCATAGCTGAGGCAACCTGTATCAGCAGATATATTTGGAAGCCTCGGGTTAACAAAGAACCAAGGGAGGTGATCCAGTGAAATAGGAAAAAATGTGCACCTTCCGGAAGCAAAATGGAGCATGAGTACAATGGAATGGATGCGTCTGCCAAGCGCTGCCATGAGTCAGTGCAGTATGCAAAAGTGATGGAGCTTCTGCATGCTCGGCTAGTCTTCAGTCCATAACTCGGGATTTACAGCAATGGTAAACCAGCAATGACAATTATGATCAAACCCTTGCCACATAAACAGAACACCTCATTCTTCATAGATCAATTCAGAGAATTTTGTTTTAAATATCTCGTATAAATTCAAAGAAAGTGTAGCGTTTACTATTTATTTAACCCTTAAAGAACAGTTTATGGTAAGTCAATAACACAGTGTTGTAGACCAAAGAACCATAACTTGGCAGTGGGTCATTATCCAACAATATTGACTGATTCGGAGGTCTATATGGCTATTACAGCATGATGCTAGATGCAATAAAGATGTTGGAGTTGTGGTGAAGTAAAACATGTTAGTGTAAAAATAAGAAAAGTACACAAAACGTGCTATTGAATTAAATGTTTCATTGTACAATATTAACATAACTAGGCTATATTTATAAAGTAAGCATTTCATTTGTAAACTTGGTTGAACTTAATAGTTCTATCATAAGCTTCATCTAGCATTGTTCCATGTGTTAGCTTTGTGTTAAATGTGGTTGCAGTGGCTTGCTGAAAGAAATCTTGGTGGTAAATTGCATTGCTGTTTCTTGAAAACAGAGAAATGCTTTCTGTTGTTTGTGGGCTGGTGCTTAAGTCTGGAATACAGTCAATGCCAGCAGTTATTGACTGCATTCTGAACATTCTGATTGGTAGAGGGGAAGTCAACAATTACAACCACGTGTGAATGAAAGATTTTTTTTTAATCAAATAAAAGGGACCAAATGTGACCAAAATAGCACATCTCTCAATCCATGAAACAAATCAAAATATGATTCCTCATGATATTCCTCCCTAAACATTGCTAAACACGAAACAGGATTGATAATCTATTTTCTTCAATTAAAATTGTAAGTAATTCTTTCAATACTAAAAGTAAAAATGCAACTGATATACTTCACACAAAGCGCTAGCATGCTGTCCCTTCAAAGGCCGAAGGCAGTGAAAGTAGCACAACCTCTCATATTTTGCAATGTGTACATGCACCAGATCCAGCGTGACTAAATCTTAAAGAAACAGAAGTAAAATTTGAGCAGGCACGAACCAATGAGGATTATTAATAGAAATCGTACTTTACAAGCATGCTGGTGAGACCAGGAATGTGAGCATTGGCATGGGAAAAAAATAAGAATTTGCTTTTCGTTTGCACTTTTTCTGGAGGGAGGTTACAGTAAACCTCTGTGCCCCCAATGTCTCTGAACTGCTTTCAAGATTTTGAATGCACAAGTATCTCTTGGGGCGGGCTTATGTGAACTGCAACAAACAGAATTAAAATGTGCATGTATTTGTGACGTGGTAGTGTCATGGAAGACATATTGGAGTACCATTAGACCTTGCATTTTCATTGGTAATTGCAGACAGTGACATTACTTCACCAAAGGTATTGGGGTATTGGATGTGACATCAGACATCCCTTGAACTGCCCTCCTCCCCCCCAGAGTGCCATCATATGATCTTCGGCCCGATGGCAGGCCATTTCCTTTATAAAAAAAAACATGTTGTGATTGAAAGTTGAGCCTGCAGTATTGAAATAAACAGTGATTCATAACAGACCGAAGTATACATTTACTAAAAAATTGAAACGATGAAAAGAAACCTTTTTAATTGATCAGTTGCCAGATTCGTTAATTTAAATGGCAGCAAAGTTGCTGCTAAACAGTTAATGGTAACATGATTTGGACCATACCTAGTAGCTTAAACTATAACCCGCCCTATGAACCTACCCTCTCTCCAAGCTTAGCGCTCCTTTCCACATTAGTTTCAAACTTGTATTCAAATCAGGCGGCCTCATTAATGTCAGCCAAGAACCAGAGAGCCAGAGACAACTGAAAGCGAAGGAACAGGATGGCAGCCTGCTGTACATTCCCTTCTTTCTGTACATTTATCAAAGAATGTTTAAAACCGTGAGCCTCTCACCTGAAATTGGGATAGGCAACCTTGGAACCCATCACCATTCAGCCAAAGATACATGCTGTAGTACAGAATTCTCAGGGGCAACCGGTTGCTACATCTTTAAGGGGTGAAGATTATTATACATCAGCATCAAGTGTGCAATGAGATAAAACCCTTCCATATAAGGTAACTTACCAACCCAACAGCTGATAACGGATAACATGGGATTACAGGTCTCTTATCATACCAGAATAACCTCAAAACGAAGAGTCTAATCTCTCCCAGAATTCCTCTAGGGATAAGCACTGGTAGTATTCTAAATAGGAGGAGAATCCTGAGTATGACATTCATCTTCAACTTGGGCAGACGGACCATCAAGGACAATCTCAGAAATATCCACACTTGAATATTTTGATAAAACTCTTGTCAACTACTTGCAGAAGGAAACCAACTCATCACGCAAGCAGACACTAAGATATTTAATTGTACTGGTCCAAAATTGAAAGGGGCAATCAGTCATGTCCTAGTGTACCCCTAAAGATCTCAGCCTCACGGGAAAGGGTGTATCAGAGATTTTTTCACATCTATCTCTGTACTTGCCAATATCTTTGCAGAAATTCCATTAGGTCTTTTAGTAATTCTTTGGTCTGAGTAATATACTTAAAGAAGCATACCATTAGCAAAAAGACTCAATTTATATTCCCCCTGTCATGATCTCTGCTTCCAAAAGATCAGGACTTGCCCGACTCCCTTGGAAGCAGACCCATAACCCCGGTTCCGAGTGCCAGCCAGTCCCAATTGGGACCTTTTGGACCCTGTCCTGGCGCCAGTGGCACCAGGCTCATAAAGATGCCCAGTCCCAGCGCTGGAAGCGCCGGGCTCATAATGCTTGGGTGGACTTACCTGCAGCAGACCATGCTGCTTACTTACCTGCCAGTTGAACCCCTGATCCTCTTCTGTTTGGGACTACTTTTCCTGTTGGGTGGGGCAGGAGCCACTCCCTAGGTTCAGAACACTGGAACTCTTCTGGAAAGCAGGAACTCTTTTCTTAGGCGTGGCTGTGGAAGGAGTTACCTAAGCACTACAGGAGGCTATTTAAACCACACCCGATGGATGAATCTTGCTTTGCGTTATTCTGCATTCTCTGCAGCAGAACGCTCATCGTGTCTTCTGCTTCTGATCCTGGGCCTAAGGGAACAAAGGCTTACCATCCTGGAATTCAGTCTTCAGCAGCACCTGTAAAGACAAAGAAAGAACAGGTTAGCACTACGGTCTTCAGTGACAGCGCATCTCTTACCTGGTCCATCGGCTGTCACCAACGCCTCGCGCTGCATTCCGGCATCTGAAAGACAAAGGCTTACCTACTCTTCGCATGCTCCGGAGGTCTTCGCACTGCATTCCGGCATCTGAAAGACAAAAGCTTACCAGCTCTTTGCACGCTCCGGAGGCCTTCGGCGCTGCATCCCGCATCTGAAAGACAAAAGAAGGTGCGTTTAAAGACATTGGGCAACTTTATTACTCACGTGCCATTACTCCTTCCCACGCCGAATCCAGTGGATATTCCAGCACCCTTCAGCTTCTCTAAAGCTCCGAACTTGTACCTGCAAGATAAAAGGGACAGTTAGTGCGCATCGTGAAGCAGGCTACAAGCGCTTACTTACGTGCTTCCAGGCGCTTCTATTCCTCACGCGGGTTCGATCCTCAACTCTCATCAGCCCGCCATCCGCCATCGCCGGAACCCTGCAAAACAAGAGATATCATTACAAAAGACTTTTAAGACATTTGAAGTGCCCAGAACTTACCGTTCGTGCAGTTAACGACGGACAGCAGTCCTCTGAGGTCAAGAGGCCTGCACCCTTATCCAGTGAAGAAACTGGTTACGGCACCCTGCCCCGAGGCAGATGGAGAGCTCGGCGTTCACTTACCTAAGGTGAGGGTGTTAACCTTTGGGGTTCTACAGGAGAAGAGAAAGGGAAGAGGAGAGAGGCACCCAATAACCACAGTTCATTAATCCCATATTTTCTATCTGCAGACATCTTACTCTTCGAGTCAGACATACAGTGCACAGAGGTCCAACCCAAAGAGCCAACCGTGTGTTACACATCACCTTTGAAGATACGGCATTCACCCAGTCAAGACCGGCGCCTCTGCGGGAATCAGGTGAGCGTTACACCCCCCACCTGCTTGGATGGATACATTTCATATTTCCACCCTGCCTAATCAAGTGGGCCAATGGCTGTATAGTAAGAGAAAAGGGCCGTTACAATATGTAGTGGCAATGCCTGATAAGTGTTCCCATTTGCCATACTATCAGCATCAGGCAGAATCAAGATCCCCAAGTAACGTCAACTAATGTGGGCAAAATCCAAACGCTTTAAAAAACTAGAAAAAAATGACCCAGTCATTAGCTATCTATCTATTAGTCCATGGTTTGTAAAGTTTTCATTTTACTTTTGGCTGTTAGCTTTACATAGTGATTGAGGAATTGTCGTAAAGATTTAAAGGAATGTTGGTGTACGTTACAAATTGAGCTGCATGTCCATTTGTACACTGGACGGTCTGTTTGTGTGAAGGGAATATTTGGTTGAAAGTTTGTTGGGGATGTTTTTTCTATAAGGGTTTCTTTTGTCATAATGGTGTCTCCGACTGTTTTATACTCTTGACAATTACTCTCTATGGCAATTGGTTTTTGTTGTTCTTGTTTATAAGCCTCTTCATTAAAATATGTTTCTGTGCTGCTTGTGTGAATCAACCACATCAAAATGTTAAGAAAATAACATTCTGCTGTGGTATGGTATTGTTTATTTATAAAGCGCCTATACTCAGGCAGTGTTTCAAAGCGCTCAAGGAGGGCGGGAACATGGGGAAAAACAATAGTCGCTCAGAGACCTTGAATTTCTGAGGCGATAACGGTCTGCACAGGCAGAGTAATTGAATACAATACCTTTAACAGTTGAGATACAGCAAATAGGCCAGACAGCGATTCTGCAGTTTTTATCAAGTTCACATTTAGGGGTGAAGACAGGGGTTAACAGACAGACGATCTTCAGGCAGAGATGAATTCAGATTGTGCAAGTGCAAAACGGTCAAGGGAGGGGTGGGTCCAAGTGCACCCAGTCGGTAGAGGCTGGGATAAGTGCGGAGAGAGATGCTCTCTTGGATTTATTCAGAAGTGAGGGGGATGGGGTGCAGGGCTCTAAGACAAGAGCAAAGAGGACTACCAAGGACCTGTGAGACTCTGAGGTGCACCAGGCAGCCAGTCAGCAAAGTTGAATGGAATAGGAGGGAGAGATGGAGAGAACAGAGAGCTAGGTCAGCAGAATAAGGGGAGAGAGAAGGAGGAGGAGAAGAGGAAGGTCTTGAGGAGTTTCCGAAGTTTAAGAAGATCAGGCTCAAGACGGAGGGTTGCAGGGAGGCTATTCCAGAGGGAGGCACCTGCTGAGGATCTCCCTCCAAATCTGTGCTTGGAGAACCATCTCACTCGTAAAATGTTGGATGTAGATGAGCGGAGGGCTCAAGAGGGACAGTATTTAGGTAGGAAACATTGCAGGTAAGTAGGTCCCAGGCCCCAGAAAGCTCTGTGGACAATGCAGAGGGTCTTGAATTTGATCTGTGCAGCCACAGGGAACCAGTGAAGAGATTTCAGTGCCAGAGAGATGCAGTCCTTGGGCTTGAGTCCAAGGATAACTCTTGCAGTTCTGTTCTGGATGAGTTGTAGAGAGCGCAGGGCAGACCCAGGAAGGTTGAAGAAGAGGCTATGCAGTATTCCAGCCTATAGAGAACTGGGGCTCTGGAGACAGCGAGATGTTGGATGAAAGTGAGAAAAGGTAGAGTGCCTCTGAGGAGGTGTAGTTGACAGATTTTTTTTAGATGTCAGAAATGTGAGAGGAGAAGGAGAGATTGGAGTTGAAGATGACCCCAAGGTTTTTGGCCTTGCAGGTGGGGTGGGCAAGGGGTCAATGGAGACCAGCCAGAGTGAAAGAGGGGAAGCAGGAGCAGGGGTCCCAATGTGAACGACCTCAGTTTTACTGATGTTGAGGCAGAGGTTGTTTGCAGCACACCATGACTGGATAGCGGACAGTCAGATAAGAGTGAGGAGGAGGAAACGGCTGATGGTAGCCTAAAGGAATCTTGTACATAGATTGTAAGGAATCTTGTACATGTACTATAATATGAAAACATTCCTGCTCTAGAATTACACAATTTAAATAACATACTCCCACATGGAACAGCCAAAGAACTGCTTCAAGAAATAGAGCACATCCAAAGTAAATCATTTGGAACTGAAGGTGACTTAGAAAATTCAGTAACCTCAGAAAACATTACTGAACACCTCACAAACACTAACCTCCTAAGAAACCCCAAAAAAAAGGAAATAGCTAAATTTCAAAACACATCTGCTGAAATACCAGACAAATTATGTGTCTGTTATCACAGAGGTTTTTATAAAAAGAACACACAAATAGTAGATACAGACTGCAAAATAAAGAACAATGAGGAATCCCAATGGTTCCAATTGGCTTTGGCTTTATATCTAACAACAGAAACTAAATACCAAAAAACTGACCTCTCAATAGTTTGCATTTTCTGCAAAACAAAGCTTGACAATAATCAAATGCCATCACATGCTATCACATCACATACTAATAACTTCCAAAAGCTCTTCAACAACTAAGCTTGTATGAGAGCATTATCATTCGAACAGTACATCCATTTCAAGCTATAATATGCCCTCTTACCGAAATCAGCCAAATTACCTCCATCCGAGTTGCTATACGGCACCAGTGGTAAAGTAGTATATCTGGCATTGATATGATGTGATATGTCATTTATAACGCGCCTACACACAAGTTTTTCAAGGCGGGACGAGGCAAGGTAGTGGGAACATGGGGAAGACAGAGACAATGATCTTACTAGGCCAGGTGACATTGAGATCACGCAAGTGGGGGGAAGAGGGGAAGGGAAGGGTGTGCGGGGAACGGGGGAGGGTGCAGTGCAGTTCATGGGATTGACAGTAAAACATAAATAGAATAAATAAAAGCAATGAATGGTCGCAAGTGCATCGGTAAGTGAAGACATCAGGTGTCAAGTGCTGATATGGGGACTGTAGGGATACAAAAAACACTCTGCAAGTGCGGGGATTGCCAGGGACATAGTACAGGTGTGCAACTGGTGGGGGAGGGGACCTGAGATCAGGGCCAGAGATCAGAGGGTAGCCAAGTGACCAGTGCAGTTTCAGTCAGTAGTTCAGCAGGGGAGAGGAGGAGAGAAAGCAGAAGCAAAGTGGAAGGTTTTGAGGTGCTTCCGGAACCAGAGATGGTTCTCCTCAAGTTTTAGGGAAGGAGGGAGGCCGTTCCCGAGGGAGACTCCAGCCGAAGAAAGAGATATACCACCAACTCATTGCTTGGAGATGCGACTGACCCTGAGGGATTTGGATGCGGATGAGCGAAGAGCTTGAGAAGGAAGATATTTAGGAAGAGAGAGTTGAAGGCCTTGTGGACAAGCAGAGAGTTTTTAACTTAATCCTCGCAGCCACTGGGGGCCAGTGCAGAGATTTCAGTCGTGGAGAGATACGATCCCTGGGCTTGAGGCCAAGGACAAGTCTTGCAGTCCTGTTCTGGATGAGTTGCAGAGGGCGGAGTGTAGAAGCAGGCAGATTTAGAAAGAGGCTATTGCAGAAGTCCAGCCTAGAGAGAACCAGAGCTCAGGAGACAGTGAGCTTCTGGGGGAAGGAAAGGAAAAGAAGAATACCTGATGCAGGTGGTAGTGTGACTTCTTAGAGACATCAGCGATGTGAGGAGAAAAGGAGAGTGTGAAGTTGAAGATGACCCAGAGGTTTTTAGCCTCACAGGTGGGAGCAGGAAGAGGGCCAAGAAAGGTCGGCCAGAGAGTGACAGGAAAGGAGGGAGCTGGTGTGCCGATGAGGAGAATCTCGGTCTTACTAGCACTAAGGCAGAGATCCTTGGCAGCGCAGCAGTCCTAGATAGCAGACATACAGTCAGCGATGAAAGAAGGAGATGCGGTAGCAGAAGAGAGCCTGAAAATTAGTTGAGTGTCATTCGTACAGCACTGAAAATTGGGTCAGAGAGCGGAAATGCGGTGGGCAAGAAGTCCCAGATATTGGTTGAACAGCCAGGGAGAGATATTAGACCCCTGGGGAACACCACAGGTAGAGATAGAGATAGAGGCGAGGAAGGACCAAAGTTGGACCTCGGAGGGTCGATCAGAGAGGAAAGAGGTCAGCCAAACCAGGGCCTGATCAGTGATACCTAGGTTATCACAGAGACAGTTGAGCAGGAAGGCATAGTTGACCGTGTCAAAGGCAGAAGAAAGATCAAGTAAGATGAGGACACAAGGGGTGTTGGAATCAAGGCTGGAGAACAGGTCTTCACAAATTTTCAGGAGAGCAGTTTCCATGCTTCTGGCAGCTCTGAAGCCAGACTGATGGTCATGCAGACAACCAACAGATTCAGTGTGGTTTTGAAATTAGATCTGAAAGAAAATGTAGAAAATCTAGGAGTACAATGACCAATAGATCAATCTTTCATTGTACTAGTTAATTGTGTACCAGCAAAAGACAAAATAATTTGGCAACAACTAGTCGACTTAAACAAAGTTAGACAAGACCTGCAATATCTAAAAGAAAACAATGAATGCTACAAAGATATAAACATAGAGGAAAACTTAAGAGAAACGACTTAAATAATTAAAGATTCACCAGCAACTAGCCATTTTAAACGTGTAGATCCTGTTACTGCAGCCAACATTTTAGATCAGTATACTATTCACCCACTCCACTCCATAGACACCATTGAAGATTCATTAAAAACATATCAAATGTGTCAAGCCAAAGGATCTCCAATGAGCATTTGGGGAAAAAAAGTGTAGAAGCACATTATTTTCCTCTACTTTCCCCTACAGGAAAAGGAGGAATACATGATGAAAGTTCCACACAAATAAGTGCATCAGAATATCACCCTTTACAAACGTATTCCGAAGGCCCCAGATTCAGACAAAATGTAGAATACATTTTTCACCTCCTGTTCGAAAGTGAACTAGCAACTCTATATCATGGAGTTGCACGCACATTAACAAGAGAATCACATTTTTTAAACATGTCCACTACCCAACTGCTTCAAAAGGTAAAAGACAAAGATGAAGTTTTGAAGTCAAATATCACAAATCTCTTGGCAAACATGCCTGGTACAAAAGATTACTGGTTCTGATGCCAAGCTGGTGTACGTTGTATGCTAAGGAACCTAGGCCCACCCACATGGTTTGTTACTTTAAGTTGTGCAGAGTATGCATGGGATGACATGCATACATTCTTACGCACTGCAAACCAAAATAAAGAGGGAATAGACATAAAAACACCAGGAGAACTCTAGTCTCTTCGCCCTGTCAATGTATCAAGGTACTTTCACCTTTGCTTCATTACTATGCTGCACTTTATCTGCAATAGAAATACCCCTCTGTTTGTTCAAGTGCAACACTTCTTTTGGAGAAAAGAACAACAATCCAGAGGACCATCACACATCTACATGCTTTTGTGAATAAAAGATGCTCCCAGATTTTGCCATGACAGTGATGCCACTGTTTTACAGTTTATTAAAAAATACATTACCTGTGACATCCCTTCAGAAACCACAGATCGTGTACATAGTCAAATCATACACTTCCAAAAACATAAGTGTAGCAAATACTGCCAAAGCAGATATAAAAAAAAGGTAAATAATATACCAATGTCGCTTTGGCTTTCCTAGAGCAGTTTGCAAAAAAGGACATGTAAATATATGCATGTCTTCTTTTAGACACAGTGTAAAAGGCAAATCCCGTTAAAACACATACAACACTAAAAGGGACGAAGCATCCAAGTACATCAATGATTGCAATGCAGAAATACACATACAATTGATTGCAGCCAACTCCACTTCAGTTGCAAGATGCGTCTCCCCAAAGCTGAGAAAATTGAGCTAAAAGACCCCTGGGATGAACTGTCATCTGACAAAACACTGTCACAAAAATTGTACAGCTTCGGTACAACTTCGGTATAAAAATGCTCTTCGATAGAGAATGTGGGTGCTACAAAGCTGCAGACCGTTTGTCAGGTACAGCCTTATATGGCAAATCTGAACACATTGTCTGGCTAAAACTTGGTCCAGCTTCATCCTGAAAAAGAGTATGGAAATCCTACCAAGAGATAGAAACAATAGCCAGAAATAATCCCAACATCCAGGACATTTTAAAAAAACTATTGAATTGACACATACTACCGAAACAGTAGAAACAGCTTTGCAAAACATGCGCTTTTAGGACATAGCCCAAATCTACTCCAACAAAAACAATGTCACACCAGTTGATACAACTGGCAAATATTCAGGGCCTGATTCATGGAAGTGTTTTATAATGGTGCAATCCCATAGGAAAACGTTCCATGAATCTATGTCTCAGTCTCAACTTGTGAAGGAATCCTAGTAAAGCCTACCAAACCCAGCCTAATTAATCATATAAAGTTATCATTTAAATCTCCACAACATAGAAAACTGTATTACATGTCCACACTACAACCTTTTAAACCTTGGAGAAAAGAAGAAGAATGATTAGGTGACTATGACTCATTTGAAACTGCATTCAAAGCAAATGAAAGTAGTACAACAAATGTAAAATTCAAACAATACAAAGAAACTTTGGACAATGAACACCAACAAGAGGAAGAAATTAAGCTCAACTAGATAAAGACACTCATGAGGGCAGTCGACCTTCTCTTACAGGAATCCAAGAACCACTTGGAGAACAACTCATTTTAAATGACGCAGAAATAGGCATGACTAAGGTCAAAAATACCATGTGTCAATATAATCTTGTCAGTGTTCAAATCACAGCTAAATGATGAACAACTTACCATTGATGTAGAAGTCACTAAAGAAATTGAACATGGTTTTAAACATGAAAATAAAACATTAGTTGTAAAAGGTTTCAACCTCCACTCCTGTATGTAAGTGGTGAAGCTGGTTCTGGTAAAATATTCTCAATTAAAATCATCAGCAAATGTCTACAAACCTTAACAGAAAACTACCTTTCAGCTACTTCAACAGCCCCCACAGGTTTAGCTGCCTACAACATAGGAGGTGTAACATTACACAAACTCCTCCTCCTTCCAATAGAACACCAAAATAAATTAGAATACCACACATTATAAGCAGATGCTGCTTCTAGAGTACGCAGAATTCTGAAACAAAATAAAAGTGTTCCTAATAGATGAGGTAAGTATGGTATCCAACTTTATGTTGGGTTTAATTCATCTCAGAATTCAAGAAGTCCTAAAAACCAACTAAGAACAACTGTTTGGAGGAAAACATGTTACTTTTTTCAGAGACCACCTACAGTTAACACCAGTAAAAGGTCAATCTATTTTCAGAACATTAGGACACAAACAATGCTGCAACACACTCAGCAGCATTGGAAATGTAAGTCTCTGGTAACGTTTTCAGTAAAGAGAATTAACTCAAATAATGCATCAGTATGCAGACCTTACCTATGCTAACATTTTAAAAAGCATTAGAACTGGTCTGCTTACAAAGATGCAACATCCATCTTAAATACTAGACTAAGGGCCTCATTACGACCCTGGCGGTAAGGGGTTAACGCCAGCGTTAGCTGCGCCGACCCCTTACCGCCAATTACGAGGTCCCCTAGCGCCATGGTGCTTTTAACACCTGCTTTTAGCAGGTGTTAAAATCCATGGCGCTAAGGGACCATGGAGTTAATTACGCCACCGTAATTTACGGTGGCGTAATTAACGCCTTCCCCACTCCCATTATGCCCTATGGGGCAAAAATGGGAATGGGGAAGGGTAAATGGGGATTGGGGACTTACCGCCCCGCCTAGGTCGGAATGGGGCGGTAAGTCCGCCAACCACCATGGCGTAAATGTAGTTTACGCCATGGTGGTAAAGTCACGGCCCAGGCGGTAACTTACCGCCTGGGTCGTAATGAGGCCCTAATCCATGAAATATATGGGTGAAACACATCTGCTCCTGATGTCATGGAAAATTTAACACAATAAAATATAAAATGCATGTCCTTAATGCCAACCTTTGTAAGCTGTAGTCAATTCAACGAGTCAATGTTAAAACAAGAAATTAAACCCACACCGCATATCGACCCCACAGACAAACATGAAACTCTCTAAAATATTAACGTTATGCCTAAACAGCAGAGTAATTCAAAAACATAACAAAGGTTTGGTTAATGGAGCAATTGGTACAGTTGTTAGCTTCCAAACATATCCACATGAAAACAACATTCAAGTTTGTCAACATCCACTTTGATAAACTTGTAGAAGTTAAAAAAATTGGCCGGACAGTAGCATATTTCCTTCTTTTCAAAGGTATGTATGCATGCAGAGACAATTTCCTCTATCTCTTGCATATGCTTTCCCTATTCACAAATCGCAAGGGCTAACCCTACATCACGCATTGATTGATATTGGCAGCATAGTCTTTAAGGAAGGTATGAGTTATGTAGCACGTTTATGGCCACGCACACTCATGGTCTATTCCTCGTTAACTTTGATGCAAACAAAGGCAACGCTGACATTCCTTGCATCCTAGAATACAACAGGCTATGTGCACTATACACCACCCATCTAGATATGTACCCTTTACCTACAAAAAGAAATCCTTGAAAAAGAAAATGTATGCAAACAGAATCTATCTTTTCGAAAGGCCTGGTTAAAAGGGTCCTCAAACCTGGTCTTTGCCTGTCTATGCCAGTTTTTGATGATGATGGTAGCAGCATGTAAAACACTGAAATGGATTTGGATGCCTCTTCCTCTGTGCAGCATGTCCGATTCCATGCCCTACTCCGGCCCCTTACCCCTCTATCTCGACCTACTCGTACGTTGTAAACACACCTACCTACTCTGGCCGCCCCTTGCTTCCACCCACTTTACAATCCTAGCCAGCCTATCACTTCACATTGGTCATCCTGTACGTGGGACTCCTCCATGCTCCATCATCGCCTTTCAAACCCTGCTCTGCCCCACTACATGCTCACTACTGCACCAGCAACATGACCCTTATGAACCTGATTTGAATTTCTGCTTAATGCTAAACTTGCATCCTGCCTTTTATGAACTTGATTTCGACATGTTGCCTATTATGAACCTGTGTCTGACATTCTGAGTTTTAGGAGTCAGATTTTGACTCTTAGCCTAAGGTTGGAACTTGCATCTTGCCTGTTATGAACCCAATTGTGTCTCTGCAGCCTTGTGAGGCACACTGTAGCAATTTCATCTGTTACACTTATCTCCATCACTGATGTAGCTCCCTCTACCATGAGGCATGATTTTTCCAGGGTGTGCACCAGCGACCTATGTTGACTGGTATGGTTACCTGCACCACTGATGTAGCCCCCGTACCATGAGGTTTGGTTTGTCCAGAGCTTGCACCCATCCTTATCCTGACACCTGTGCTTACCTGCAACCTACTTACTCTTGCTTACTCTGATGTATCACCCTGTACCATGAGGTGCAGCTCTGACAGATGCTTTTTAAGAACTGCTTGCATTTTGTAAACTGTATACGTGGTCTTAAAATTGAAAAATGTCACGTCACACTTACTGTAACTAGTGCCCTGATGCCTAAAGTTTTGGTGATTGCTATCAATGCTAAAATAAATTAAAAAATTAAATATAACAGCTCTCCCAACAAACCCGCTAAAGAAACAATTGCCAACTCATTCTCCATCAAATAATACAACCACAAAACTGTCTACCACAAACTCAACTTTAAGTCCATCAGAAAAGAAAGAGACATATCCCTTCTCCAAAAAATCTGCAGGCTCATTAAATGATGCAGACAGACAACTCTCTGGTCCATTTAAATTCAACAACACAACTGCAGTAAATTGCTATGCAAATGTCACAATCAATTTTCTCTTCCAATTGCCACTAACTGTTCACAATATTTACTTAAACGGCTCGCACCAGTTGTGTTTGCAAATGCTCGTCCTTCATAGAAATGCCACAAATAATCCTGACAGTACTTACAGGCAGGAATTGGACTACTGTGCAGGAATGGTAGAATTACCACTCACCACCCAAGAAGATCCTCAAGAATACCTAATGTACTTACTAGAAGTACTGGAAACCCAAAACATCCCAATAAATGAAATCTTTCAGATTTCATACATGTAGAAACATACATGCACTCTCTTCAACCATGTTTCGCAAGAGCACACCCCTAATTAACAATTTGTATGTGTATCCATACCAAATTGTGAATCCATTCCATTTCACCAGCTTCTGCAGAATGCAAATAATGGCATATTATGCAATTTTTGCAATTCAGACAATCGTTCCAGCATGCAAATCAGTTTATATAGCTAATATGTCATACTAATGCTTCTTAGGTACAATGCAGATGGTACCAAAAATAACTGTAAGCTTACTAGCTTCACACACAGCCAAGTATCTCTGTGCAAGAAAACCTTCACAACAGTATGCATAATATAGCACACTGGTGCCACAGCCACTTCAGGGCACTATGCTGCATATGTTAAAAAAAAGAAGTGGTTGGTTTGAATGTAACAACACCTCCATTACTCCAAAACATAGGTTGCCAGCAAATTTAACAAATGCCTACTTAATATTCCTTCAACCCAAATGTACTCACTAAACTGTAGCACAATAAACAGTTAGAATATGTCAACTGGTATCTAAATACATTCATAATACTGCAATAATACCTTTAAAAGTCAAGATAGTTAGAATATGCCAGCATGTATCTAACTACTTTAAACATTCCCTTACTAACGACACACTTCAAACAAACACACTATCAGGCTTGCACTGCCATAATGGTGGTAGTTTTGTTTTTAATCCTCTATGGATGTTTTTCCCCAATGACCAATGATTAGTGAAGTCAATACACCAACAGTGTACCACGCACTAATGTTGTTCCAAACATAGTACATAGAATGTATATTTTATGAGGGTCAGAAAAAGTTAATATATACGTGCAATTGTATGCTATTAAACCTTTTCAACTTTAGTGCTTAACAAATTATACAGTTGTTTTCTTCACAGAAAACGAACCGGAGAGTCCAGCTTTACTACTTTATAGAACAAAGTAACCGTACCAACTGTAAACAAATACATATTCCATAAGCACTATCCTCAATTGTACTACAATCATAAATACCACATACTTTCCTACTCCCCCTACAGTATCTATAATTACTATACACATATTGCTATAATGGTTGTGGTCATTGGCCCAATTTTTGGGGCCATGGCACTGGCCACAACCACCACAATATCATTAAACCATATAACAAGTACCTACAATACACCTGCAAATAACAAAACTCGGCCTGAACCCGCAGCCATTGAATTGGCATCCGCGGATAGCAAAAATGACTGCAGACACAACGGCACCTGCATATCTTATTTTCTCTTATAAAAACAGCTCCATATAATCTTCATTCCATTTCCCTAACCTTTCTTTGCCCTCTGTCAGCCATAAAATAACCTCAAATGTGTTTTGCAAGCTGCTTTTTCAGGGCGCTGTCCAGAGACTACCACAGTGTCAGCAGAGCAGGAGGCACCCGCACCCACTTTTGTCACATAGACAAACAGCCCCATATCATCTCTATTTCACTCCCCCACCCTTTCCAGACCATCCTTCGGCCATCAAATGCCCCAAAATGTGTTTCCATACTTTTTCCCCACCAGCTGTCCACAGATCCAACATGGCAGCCATTTTCCAAAAATGGACGCACCTCCTCCTTTTCACCATCCAATCAGTGTGTGCGTCTGATGTCTGCGGATATCATGCCGCCCCCTGATTGGTCCAGTTGGGTGACCATGGACCGAATAGGGTAGTTAGATCACGGACCAGACCCAGATATCACAAATTCATTTGGACCTACTTTTTGGCCATTTTTTGAAAAACTACTGAACATATTTACACCAAATTTACTAAATTATGCTTTTGGGGCCAAGCAGTTGCTACTGCCACACATTTGGTGAAAATCTGTCCAGCGGTGTGGGCTGTAGCCATGAGCAACATGTTTGTCCAATTGCATCTATGAAGAAGACCACACATTTTGGAACACCCCCAATGACTTTTACCCCCCCCCCAACCTGGATGAAACCTCACCAAACTTCACAGAATCAATCAGGGGATGGGGCATATCATTTGTTTGCAAAGTTTCGTGATGATTCGCCTAGGGGAGGCAAAGTTATAAGTCGCCCCAAAACTGCTCTTCATATGGGTTCAGCAACTTAACCATAACTACAGGGCCGCTACCGTAGGCACCGTAAAATATTGCCATCATATATCAGAGACACAATGGATTTCCTAAACAAAATAAGTGATATCCAGTTGAAAGAAACATACCCGTTAGCCACATTAGATGTGGTGTCATTGTACACCAGCATTGAACACAAGAATGGAACTGAGGCAGTGCTTTCAAAATCAGCAAGTTATAGAGATCACTCACTTATGTTAATTGAGATGTTGAAATTCTGCCTTGAACACAATACATTCCTATTTGATGGGAAATATTACCTCTAATCATGTGGGACTGCTATGGGAAGGACATTTGCGCCCTCATATGCTAACCTGTATATGGGGGTTTGGGAGCAAGAAATATGGCATGCTGAGGACATTTTGTCACAAGTCTCTCTCCTTCTCACCTGTTTCTCGTTACTTGTGACTTTCTTGAACGTAGCTTCCTTCTTCTTTACTGTCCGGGACTTGTATTACACTGGACGCGGATCTTCGGAGTCCAGCGTGAGGTTTTTATTTTATGTATTTGTTTATTTATTTGCTTTTATAAAGCGCACAAGCGGCCCTGGAGCATCGTGGCGCTGTTACAGAGTGCTTACTTAAACATATGAAGACACTTCACCAGTGACAAAGCATGGAATAAAGCAGATACAGAAGTAGAGTGTACTTTTGCTGTTGGTGGGTTACAGATAATCAGCAAGTATATTCAGGCAGATGCAAATGCAGTGGATACTTAACACAATTGCAGTAGATACATTTAACAGAACAATAGTGTTTTTAGTGTTTTGCGGAAAGTGACGTAGGATATTTCGTTTCTTAGTGTGGGGGGCAAGGCATTCCAGTTTTTGGGGGCAAAGTGCTGAAAACTGGATCCCCCTACTTTTGTTTTTTTTTAACATAGGAACATAGATCTGATTGGAAAGGTGGGTTCTCGTAGGTCTGTTGGAGGAATTGAGTGAGATTCTTTCAGATAGGAAGGGTGGGGCGTCTGAAGAGAGACATCTGTGCGTGATGGCCAGGGATTTGAATAGTATGCGTTCCTTGACTGGTAGCCAGTGGGCATCTTTCCGAGCTTGGGAAATATGTTCCCTTTTGGGGATGCTCAGAGCTGCCCTGAGGGCATTTTTGAAGTAATTTCAAGTTTGTTCAAGTTTTTTGCAGAGGTGCCCAGGAATAAGGCATTACAGTAGTCCAACTTTGTACCTACTGTGGCTCTGGTGAGACAGTTTTTGGTGGAAAGAAAAGGTTTAACTGCATCGATCACTTTAGTGGTGAGTGCCGCAGAGGAGGCTATGGTGTTCACCTGTCAAGTCATGGATAGTGAGGAGTCAAGGTGGATACCTAAAGTTTTAACAGTTGAAGAGACTGTGATGGTGGTGTTGTCAATGTTGATGGTTTTGTATTGAAGTGGGAGCTTGTTGAGGGTTTCTCTGGTACCTACTAAGAGGAACTCTGTTTTATCCCTGTTGAGGCAGAGGCCATTTGCCGCCATCCAAATCTGAATGGCTGAGCATATTTTGTTTAGTGCTGCTGTGTCTTCATCATATGTCCCAGTAAGTGGGAGTAGTACCTGCATGTCATCAGCGTAGTTGGTGTACGCTGTGTTGCGACAGTCGAGATCTTTGAATAGCGGGAGGGTGAATATGTTGTAGAGTGTGGGGGCGATGCGGGAGCCCTGAGGGACGCCACAGTGTATGGCGGTAGGGGATGCAGATGCGGTGTCTGAGAAGACTTTCATGAGTCTACCATTTAGGAAGGAAGCCACCCAAGTGATGGCTTCTGGTGAGAAGTGTGCTTCATTTTTTAGGTGCATGCCTAGGATATCATGGTTGACAAGTTCAAAAGCAGCATACAGGTCCAAAAGGAGAAGAAGTGCTGGTTTGCCTTTGTCCATGATATCGCTTTGTTGAATTTTCAGATGAAGTAGGGCTGATTCAGTCCCATGTCCTGGTCGGAAGCCTGACTGTCTTTAACCTAGGATGTGGTTTGCCTCAAGATATTGCTGGATTTGCGTGTAGGCGACTTTATCCAGGATCTTGAGCAAGAATGGCATGGTGGTGATGGGCCTATAGTTGTTGGCGATTTCTGGGTCCAGAGTGTTTTTTATTAGAAGAGGGCGCACCCAGGCATCTTTTAGACTATCTGGAACAGTGTTGGATTTGAAGGATGCGTTGATGAAGGATTTGAGAAAAGGGGCAAGAGTTTCTGTGCAGTCTTTAATTAGTTTGGCTGGGCAGGCATCCCCTTTACAGTTGGAAGGTTTGATTTTGTTCATTATCTCAATTACTTCGAGTTCAGTTATTTCCCTAAATTTAAATGGAGTTATGGGGTCTTTGGTGGTGCGAGGTGCTGTGCTGGGGATGGACTTGTGTTTGGGGCTAGAGGTTGAATCAATATGCTGTGATAAGATTTTGTGGTGCTCTTTGATTTTTTCTTGCAAGAGTAGGATTTTGTTAAGTAGGGCAGAGCGTATTGAGTTGCACCAAGGTTGGTCTTTAATGACGTCTTGAGATTTGGTGGCTGGGGTGGTGAGTTCTTTGAAAATGGCAAAAAGCTCTTTATATTCAGAGGAGGCGTTTGTGATTCTTTCATTGAATGAAGCAGATTTGGCTGTGATTATGGCTTTTTTGTATTGAAAGGTGACTTTTTATAGCAGGATAGGGTAGCTTCAGATGGTGATCTCTGCCAGGTATTCAGTGCTTTACGCTTCAGAGTGCGGAGTTCGTTTAGTTCTGAGGAGAACCAAGTGTTGGCGTGTTTCATAATTTTCGCTTTTTTTCTTTTGTAAAGGGGGATAGTGTCTATAGCAGCGCTGATGGTGTGTTTGTAAATTTCTGCTAGCACAGATGGGTCAGTGGATTCAAGATTGGTGGTGAGGGTGTTGAGATGGGGTATAATCTTTTCTTGTGTAAGATGTTTTGCGCTTCTTGCCAGGGCTGGGGGGATAGGGTTAGGTTTGTGCACCTTGGTGGTGAGAGTGGGGATGAAGAAGTGAATGAGGTGATGATCTGACCAAGGGGTGGGAGTGACGGAACTGATGTCAATACCACAGTTGTGGTCGGATATCCAGTCAAGGATACGTCCTTTGTTGTGCGTGGGCGTGTTTATTTTTTGGTTGAAGACTAGTTCTTGTAAGGCTAAGGCTTAGCTGCTTTGTCCTTTTTGTCGTTGTAACCGAGGTTAGGGTCCCCTAGAAGGATGCTTTTGGTGTGGTCTTAAGGTTTTCTGCGAGGAGGTGAGTGAGGTTGTCCTGGAAGTCCATTAGTGGGCCAGGGGGGCGATATACCAGGTTGATGGTGATTATAGTGTTGGGGGAGAGTGAGATTTTTATAGCAAGGGAGTCAAGGTTTCCACCCAAGTTGGATGGGATTTGTCTAGATTCAAGATAATCTTTCATGATAAATGCTACGCCACCGCCTATGGTAGTGAGCCGGTCTTGCCTAATGATGGAGTAGCCTTGTGGAATGGCTAAGGTGAGAGCAGGTCCTGCTTTGTAACCAGGTCTCAGTAACAGCGAGGATGTCGAGGTCAAGATTGGTTAGAAGTTCGCTGATTTCAGTGACGTGTGCAGGGATAGATCTGGTGTTCATCAGGGCACATTGCAGGTGGTTGGATGTATGGGTTGCAGCGAGAGGGTGGCGTTAGATGGAATGTGGGGTTCGCGGGTGTCGTATCTGGTGTGCGTGCTGTCTGTCCAGATGTATCAGTGGGCGGAGTTGTTTCCTTGGGTAGGTTAGGGGGTGCAAGGGCTGGGGTGCTGGTGTATCTGGAGCAGAGCCTCAGGAGTTGGTTTGTGGTGTTGGTGGGTCTGGGGTATGTGGTGGGTGTCGGAGTAGGAAGGGTAGCAGTGGTGCTGCTTTTGGTAAAGAATGAGGGTAGGAAGTAGGTGGGGAGGATGTTGGAGGGAAAGAAGTGGGCGGCAGCTGGAAAGTATGTAGATGTAGGGTGTTGTTTCATAGTGGTGATTGGGAGTATCGGTGAAGGGTCAGGTGTGAGAAGGAGGGGCTGGAGGAGCAGGTAGTAGGGGTAGCTTCTCCATGTTGTTGAGGAGTGGTGATGGGGTCATGTGAGGAGGTGGTTGGTGGGTATTAGTAGAGGTAACTGCGTTATGAGGCGAGATAATAGGAGGGGATGACAATAGGCAGGTAGGTAATCGCACGCTCGCTACGTTGGCGAAATGGCAGTAGGTTAGAGTACTGCCGGTTTATGCATGAATTAACAATAGGTCCCTAAATTGCACTATTACAGGCTAGCAGCATACAAGCACATGATTGCAGCATTTGGTGTAATATAGGATGTATATGGACACAGTAGGGAGCAGCAGTGTGCAGTAGGCATATAGTAACAATGCAGTGTAGTAGTAGATGCTGCAGGCAATGATACTTACATATAGCAGAGTTTTCAGTATGGCATCATGCCGTACACCGTCACAGACAGACACAGACAGGCCTGGCCCTTACAGCTAGGCCCTTAATGCGTGGGCCTATTTACGGCTATCGCCTTCCGGCAATGTTGGTAGCAGGGTATTGTGGTATGCAGCCAATCGGTTGCACGTAGGGCCAGCGTGCGTTGTTGTTTTATTATGGTTGCTTTTAGCCTTCCACTAGGACGTGTTCAGTATGCAGGACGAGGACCCAGGATGAAGACGAGTCAGCTCGAAGGAGTCGGAGTATCGACTCCAAGCACGAGGTAATTCCAAGAATAGAACCACGAAAGAAAGGTAAGGGGAAGGGAATGAAGGAGTACCAGGAAGGAAGGAAACAAGGTATCAAGAAGAGCGTGAAGCGAACATCGGAAACGCACGTCTAACTACACCAAGCTGTAGCGTTGAGATGTGCAGCGCCACCGAGGCGTGGCCCTTTTCTAGGAAGCCGAACATAGCATGGAAAGGCTGGTGTGCAGGATTTTAGAAGCGTTGGCCATGTTGGTAGAACCGCAGAGTTCACACCGTGGTGCATCATGGACCATGAAGTCCAGAATGGGCGATTTCGGCGGTTCATGACAGCATGCCTCCTCCTAAGCCCTGAACCTCCAGGTTTGCCTGGGTGGATCCAATGATATCTTTGTAATAAACGTAGGGCATTCATGTTTGAGACAGGTTCCCAGGTGCGCTCACTGGGAGGGTATCCTTTCCATTCAACCAGATACTGGAGTTGGCCTTGTCTGTATCTGGAATCACATATCCTGAGACCTCGAATTCAAGGTGTTTATTGATGAGCACTGGAGGGGGTCTTGGAGCAGTTCGGGTGGATTGCACAAATGTTTTTAGCAAGGAAGTGTGGAAAACTGGATGAATCCTTTTCTAAGAATCTGGAAGCTGGAGTCGGTAAGCTACTGGATTAATGATTTCTTTTATGGAGAAAGGTCCATAATACTTGGGGGCCAATTTATTTGGTCATAGTTGTCGAGGAAGAAGTTTCGAGGACAGCCAAACCTTGTCTCCCACCCCGTAAGAAGGGCTTGGTCTTCTTTTGGTATCTGCATAACGTTTGACATCTTTCCTGGCCTTTTCCAGTCGTTCTTTGGTGTCTTTGTGGATGTTGATTAATGTTTCGATCCAGGAATCAACCGCAGGGACTGGGGTAGGATGAGGCAGAATAGACGGTAGAACTGAAGGATGAAATCCCTGGCTACAGAAGAACGGGCTGGTTTTGATGGCTGAATGATCTGAATTGTTGTAAGGGAATTCAGCTACTGGAATCAGAAGCGACCAATCATCCTGGACTTTGGTGGAGAAACAGAGAAGATACTGCTCTAGGGTCTGGTTAACTCATTCTGTTGCTCCATTGGTTTGTGGGTGGTATCCTGATGACAACGCACGCTGAAACCCCAATATTTTACATAGTTGTTTCCTAAATTGGGATATGTATTGGGGGCCTCTGTTGGAAATGATTTTGGAAGGTAGTCCATGAAGCCTGAATATGTGTTCCAGGAAAATCCCAGCCAATTCTGATGAGGATGGTAACTTGAACAAGTGTAAAGTGAGCCATATGTGCAAACAGATCAATATTAACCATTATGGTTGTGTATCCTCTGGATGGGGGTAATTCCATGATAAAATCTGTGCCGATGATTTCCCAAGGTTGTGTCGGCATTGCTGGTTGGTGTAAGAGACCTGCTGGTCTTCTGTTATCATGTTTATTCTGTTTACAGATTGCACAGGATTGTACATAGGGTCTTATGTCGTCTCTCATCCGTGGCCAACAGAACTGTCTCTATAAAAGATGGAGTGTGGAGGGGATGCCTCGATGTCCTGAATGGAGGGTATCATGGCATAGTTTTGTGATTTTACGTCTGAGTTCTTGTGTGGGTACTACCAGCCGGTTTTCCTTGAAAAGAAATCCGTCTTTCAGCTGGAGGTTCCTAGGATTGTTCCCTTCGTATTCCTTCCAGAGTTCGGAAGAAAGTGTTTTAGCACGAATGTCCTCCAGGAGAGAAATAGCTTGAGCTACAATTACAGAGTCAGGAAACATCTTGGGAAAGGTCTGTGCTTCGAGAGGCTCATAGTCAGGATGTCTGGACAAGGCATCAGCTATGATGTTATGTGTTCCTGGGAAGTGAAGAATTTGAATTTGATATTGGGCAAAAAAGAAGGCCCAACGGGCCTGACGGCTGTTTCTGCACTACAGGGATTGTAACACTTGTAAGTTCCAATGGTCTGTAAGAACTTGTACTGGGTGTTTAGCTCCCAAAAGGAGATGACACCAGTCAGTGAAGGCTTGTCGGATGGCTAGCAACCCCTTCTCCAGGACAGAATAATGAGTTTCACTGGGAGTCAAGGTGCGGGATAAATAAGCAATGGGATGTTCCATCTTATCCTCAAGTTCTTGTTTTAAGACTGCTCCGATGGCATAGTCGGATGCATCAGTCTCAACTAGGATGGATCCATCTATATGAGGTTGAGCTAGGATGGGAGCTCGAGTGAATTCCAGTTTCAGTTGTTGAAACGCCGACTCTTCAGCCGAGGACCATTGAAACGGAGTGTCTTTCTTTAAGAGTGTTACAATAGGGTTTACAATGTCAGTAAATGTGGGTATGAAATTCTTGTAAAAATTAGCAAGTCCCAGGAAGGATTTAATGTGTTTCACAATAGTGGGAACAGGCCAAGACAGGATGGAATCAACCTTGGAGGGATCCAATCAGATACCCTTGGAACTAAGGACAAACCCAAGATAATGTATAGTCGATACATGGAAAAGACCTTTTTCAGGTTTGGCCAGGAGCTTATGTTCACGTAAACGTTGTAGAACGGCCTTAACGTGTTCTTGATGGTTCTGAGGTTCTTTGGAGTAAATCAGTATATTGTCTAAGTATACAATGATGAAAAAGGAACAGCATGTCAGAAAATACCCGATCCATGAAGCGTTGGAATACTGCGGGGGCATTAGCGAGACCAAAGGGCATTACCAGATACTCAAAGTGGCCAAAGGGAGTTCTGAATGCTGTTTTCCACTCATCGCTTTCCTTTATGCAAATGAGATGGTAGACACCCCTGAGATCGAGTTTAGTGAAGATGACAGCACCCCTCACTGCCTCCAGAATGTCTGAAATAAGAGGTAATGGATAGCGGTCCTTGAGGGTGCATTGGTTGAGGCCACAGTAACCCAGACATGGTCGAAGTTCCTTGGAGTCTTTTTTAGGGACAAAGAAGAGAGAAGCATCAGCTGGAGACTTGGAAGGTCGAATAGTTCCATTTGTCAAATTGGTGTCCAAATATTCTCGATGGGCTTTCTTTTCCGGTTCAGACAAAATTAACATTCTTCCAAAGGGAATCACCGCTGAAGGCTCTGTATCAATGGCACAATCCTCAGGTCTGTGAGGTGGAAGAGATTGAACAATGGCTGTTGAAAACACATCTGAGTATGTTTGGTATGCTTGAAGAATTTGGATAATGTTGGAGACAGTTACTGAAGGTTGCTTGGGTTCCTGGAGGTCTTCCGAAGGACTTGGCAATGTGGCAAGAGATAAACAATGGGACATACAATGTTCTGAACCGAGAATCAAGGATCCCACTGCCCAATTGATGTAGGTATTGTGCTTCTGTAACCAAGGCATGCCCAAAACCAAGGGGTAATGAGCCGATTTAATGATGTCAAATTTGAGGATTTCCTGATGATTGTTTATTGACAGAAGTAAGTCCTTGGTTTGGTGGGTTATGGGTCCAGAAGACAAGGGTCTGACGTCAATGGCTTCGACAGATTGTATTACCTCTTTGGTTTCTCGTGGGATCTGATGTTTGATAAACCAATCATGGTCTATGAAAATGCCCATGGCACCACAGTCCACTAAAGCCAGGATGGGGTAGGGTTCCTTTTTGCAAAAGGATATGACTGTTTGTAGAATCACAAGAGTGTTCTGTCCTGGAGGTTTCAAGGAGGGAATAGATGAGGAGCAAACGTCATTCTCCCGAAGCTGTGCTCTGCCTAGGATCGGGAGCTGGCGTTTCCCGAATGCTGAAGCAGCGCTATTGAACATTCTCTTACAAGGTGTTTATCAGAGGCGCAATACATGCACAGTCCGGTATTAATCCTACGGATCCTTTCCTGGGGAGAAATAGGTCATCGGAAGGCTCCTAGTTGCATAGGTTCAGGGTCAGAGGCTTGCGTAGCAGTTGCTTCTTTTGGGCAGGGATAGCTTGTGGCTGATTAAGGAGATGTTGATTTAGATTTCCTCTTTTCCGCCTTTCTTTCCTGGATCCGGAAATCAATATGTAGAGAGAGGTCCATGAGGGCTTGAAAGGAGCTTGGGCGAGCTACTCTAGCTAACTCATCCTTTCTCTCATCATTTAATCCTCTTTGAAAGAGGGTAAATCTGGCTTCCGGGGACCAATCAGCTTCTTTAACTAGCTGTTTGAAGCGTGTCACATAAGAGAGCATATCCTGGGTCCCTTGTTGGAATTCGAGCAATCTTTCATGAGCACTGTAAACAAGCTCAGGGCAATCCAACATGGCCTTAAGGGCTTCCACGAACCCATCGTAATCATCCAAGAAAGCATCACCAGCATTGACTAAGGGAGTTGCCCAGGTTAAGGCATTGCCCGTGAGATGAGATATCATGAATCCAACCTTTGCTTGTGGGGTGGAAAAATAGTATGGTTTGAAAGTGAAATGTACCAAACAGGAATCTAGGAAGGCACGTAGATTTTTTGATGATCCGTCATATTTGTCCACCACTCCCCCTAACAGGAAACTTTCCTTGGCAGCAGAGTCTCGAGACAAAACCAACTGCTTTAATGCAGCATTCTCAGCCTTAAGGTTTTGAACTTCAGTGGTTAATTCTTGCATACCTCTCATGAGGTCCCGTACTGGGGCTTCCATATCTGCCCTTGTATCAGGTTTGAGGCGTCTCAATCTGTCACAAGTCTCTCCCCCTCTCACCTGTTTCTCCTTACTTGTGACTTTCTTGGATGTAGCTTCCTTCTTTCTTACTGTCCGGGACTTGTATAACCCTGGAAGCGGGTCTACGGAGTCCAGCGTGAGGTTTGTAGCCTTCCACTCGGAATTGTTCAGTATGCAGGACAAGGAACCAGGATGAAGACGAGTCGGCTCAAAGGAGTCGGAGCACCGACTCCGAGCACAAGGTAATTCCAGGAATAGAACCATGAAAGAAAGGTAAGCGGAAGGGAACGAAGGCGTACCAGGAAGGAAGGAAACAAGGTATCAAGAGCACGAAGCGAACTTCGGAAACGCACGTCTAACTACACCAAGCAGTAGCGTTGTGATGCGAGGCGCCGCCGAGTCTTGGCACTTTTCTAGGAAGCCGAACGTAGCATGGAAAGGCTGGTGTGCAGCGTTTCAGAAGCATTGGCCGTGTTGGTAGAACCGCGGAGTTCACACCGCAGTGCATCACGGACCATGAAGTCCAGAATGGGCGAATTTGGTGGTTCATGACACATTTCAAAATATACAGAAAAAAATAAAACTTTGAACTCGATACTTAGACAACCTTTTCATAATATGAGAAGGAATAGCTAAAATTTGTATCAATCATTAATAACAACACTAATAACATCAAGTTTACAGAACAACACGACAAGGAAAGTATCATATACTTAGATGTGAAGATACAAATGGTGGACAATAAGTTACAAAGCAGAATGTAAGGGAAAGAAACAAGCACAAACTCTGTATTACATGCCAACAGTGGACATCCCAAAAATCTGAAGTGGAGTATATGCTATCGGGAATTCAAAAGTGTTAAAAAGGATTGCTCAAAAGAAAGTGAATGTCTGAAATGTTCCCAAAGAGGCTGCACACAGGTTCTGAAAATCGAAATATCCAAAGAATTTGATAGAAATAGCTTATGGTAAAGCAAAGCAACTGAAAAGAGAAGATCTATTAATAATTAAAAGCAAAAATAAATGTGAAGAAAGAGAGAAAAAAGATTCCATACGATTCATAACAACGTATAATCAACAATCAGGAGAGACACAAAGAATACTGGACAAACATTGGAGAATTTTGAAACAAGACAACGATATTGAAGATCATATAGGAGTCAGAGCAAAGATAACTTACAGGAAGCCATTATCAAAAAGAAATCTACTGGTGCCAAGTTTTCTTGCATCAAAGAACAACAGAAAGAATGGGATGTCGCCGAAAAGATCTGGATTCGTGAAATGTCAGAAATGCAAAGCATGTCAATATGGAACCAACACAGTAGAATATACACATCCAATAACATGCATTAAAGTAAAAATTAAACAAACATTTAACATGTCAAAGCCCACATGTGATTTATGTGATAAACTGTGGATGCTCCAAATGGTAAATAGGTAGTACCAGGTTGATGGAAAAACTCAGAATATTACAGCACCTCAGAGCAATTAAAAATTACTTTGAAGAAAACCATGCAGGGTGCATAGACTCATTGGAATATTTTATCATATATTAGGTGACACAACACCCTAGAGGAGGAGATAGAGAATTGGAACTGAGGCAAAGGGAATCCAGATATATTGCGGATATGAATACGAAAACACCACATGGACACAATCTGGATGAAGAATTATTCACATTCATAGGAACAGGTTAAGATACTATAAAACATGAAAGACAATAGAGAAAAGAATGGATGGGTGGACAAACCTCTAGTGAGTATCTGCACAAAATTGAAAATCTTTCTTTTTAAAGGAACATATAAAGAAATGTTGTAAATATGTTGTAAATATGTTGACAGTTTACCAAGTTAGCATAGACAATACAGAAAAACATTATCAAATGTCAAGGCATAATGAAAAACAAGATATCACACACTCATATATGAAAAATATAACTAGTCATGGAATGGTTTCTGATAAAGATATAATTAGTAGGGAGAAATGGAGGCACTATGCACTTTATGAGGGAGATTATGTATTTTGTTTTTTTACTAATAAAGCAGAGTGCTGTCTGAATCTGCACTATGCACCTTACGAAAAACAGTACCCATACATGACTTAATTGAGTAATAAGTGAGCTAATGTCTGAGAATTTAAGCTACTTAGTAGTTTAACATACATGGAATGCACTGATAAAGCACTATATACTTTAAAATGATCAAAGACAAGGCTAGAGCTATGGGTACTGCACATGAAAATGGACAATGAATGGAAAAAAACAATAACATTGGTGTTATAAGTTAAAATGCACAATGCATCTGTAATGCTTGTGCGAAAATGCGAGTCAGAATAACATGGCGTCGATGCACAACCATTTTGGACACTCATCTCACATCACAGTAATAAAACCTGCGTTTCCACGGGCCTCACAGAATAAACGAGCAGCAGCGAAAACAGAGTAAGATCACATAAATATTATTGCTGAGTGGACTCACTGTGAGGAATAGTTATTGTATTGTCCACTGAAGGACGAATACAGAAAGGGAGTCAGAGCATACTGCAGATGCATGATAAGGGGTTCCGGGAATGAATGCGAGGAGAGGGGACTGGGTTTTTCCACTTCTAACTGTTTTCTTTCCACCCTCTGTTCCTTCGACTTGTGATCTGCTCTTTGGCCAAGGGCAAACACAACTGAGAAGGGCAGGGAAATGCCCCCATAAAGGAAAGTGCATTGCATGGCAAAAGTTAGTTGGAACTTGTACCCCTGGGTGATCCAGTCTCGCTGAGAGGGAGGACGCTCTTCCTCAGACCCCGTTAGATGCAGTGATCCCTTTGCCTGCCTGCTGAGGGACTAAGAAGTGTTGGGGTGGCCAGGATGAAGGTTTCTTCTGCTTCCTGTTTAACTGTGATGTTTCTTATATCCATATTTTTATATATCTAAGTCTGTATGTTTGTTTATTTGGATATATATAATGTGTGAATAAAGGGCCTATAACGAGCCATTTGTTTTATGATAGTCCATAGTTTATGTGTGGTCTTTTGCTCGCCTGAGTCGATTCACTCACGTGACGCAAGTTTAAGTGCTTCCCCCACGTGGCCAAACAGACACAAAACAGCATCTTAGGCATGAAAGAACATGTTGGAAATTGATATGTTTGATTGTAGCCGTAAGCACTAAGCTTTTAATAGCAGAATAATATTAGTGAAAACTAAACATGATAGTGCAAGCAAAATTGTGTTGTTTTACCAATGTGATGTAGACTAATGTCCCACGGAGTTGTCAATATGGATGAGATGATAACATGAATGTCTGATTTCAAATAAAGTCACATCTTGCAGCACTATAATGCTAGCAAAAACTAAAAATGATAGTTCAAGCAAAATCACAATTTGCCATAAATGAAAAAAGAAATGGAGAAAGAGTGGTGCTATAAGTAATAATGTATAAGGTACTCCATTAATGGACGAATATGTTGGAAAATGATAATATAAGTATCTGAATTTAGTTGCAAGCACTAAGCTCTTAATAACGGAATAATGATAGTGAAAACTAAATGTGAAAGTATGAGTAAAATCATGAAGTTGCAAAAATATAGTTTGCACTAATGTCTCCTAATGCTGCTAACATGGATTAAATGAAAATGAGAATGTCTGATTTCTTTTACAAGCAGTAAGTACTTTATAGTGGTACAATGCTAGCAAACATAAACATGATATCGTAAGTAAAATTGCAGCTCGCTATAACTGTAACTTACACTGTTGCTCTAGAATGCTGCTAATATAGATGACATGCACTAAGAATGGGAATACAAATGTATGTTGCTTAAAGACACTGCAAAATGGTTGACGCTCTTATCAGCATTTAAGATGGTGAATACACAGCAGAGTCAACACAAATGAAGGACTGAGGAGAAACAGGATAGGTCAACCTAAGAAATGTATGTGTGTATATATGTCATGGAAACACATCAGTTTTAAGGTGCAAAGAACCGTTATATTTTATGATGGAATAAGCAAATAAAATGTTCTAAAGAACTGGTTTCTCATGGAGTGTTAAACAGTAATAGAGAATGTTAGGAATACAGAGTGAATAAATCAGGCGTAACCCAGAAGTGTGGCAATATTTATATATATAGTGAAAAAACATTGTTAAAGGGACGTTATGGTTAAGTTGTGCTAATAACCTATTGATTTTAGTGAAAAAACTTGTTAAAGGGACGTTATGGTTAAATTGTGCTAATAACAACCTATCCATATTATGGTTACAAGTAAAACCAAAAACCCCCAGAAATGTGCCAGTTATGTTTAGATAAGCAACCATAACTCGTGCCACCACCGCACACTGCTAAGACTAACACCCATGACATCAAAGATGACATCACAAATGTAATTCATGACATCACTGTTGACATCACATGTGCATTTACTTTTCATGAAAAGCCTACACAAGGGATTGTCATTATAATGTTGGCAGAAAACTACCACAGGTCATTGGGAGAACTATCATGACATACATAGTTCATTAAGCAATGCATTGCTATAAACACCATTGTATTGAGTTCTTCCCAGTATAGGAACATACTTATGTAGAAACATAGGCATTGTGTGCAGCATACACCATAGAGGTGCAATATTCATAAGCTTGACATGTTGGAAAGTGAAATAATGAATGCTTTTTGTGTTTGTGAAACATTTAATAAGTAGCTATTAATGCTTCACTTACTACATAATTGTACTAATACACACAAAACATAAAGACACCACAAAGCATACAAATATGAGCACATACAGTGAATGTAAAGTAAGCAAAAACGCAGCGTATTACCAGAACGTGTTCATAACCTAACTGATTATCTTCATGCACAGAAATGATTGATGTGTTTTAGGCCCGCTTCTTCCCCTATGTATATGTATCAAATGATGTGACTGATCCTTAAGAAAAGTAGTGTAAGAACATATTAGAATACAAATATAGTACCTTTTGAATTTTTAGTTCCTCTCTGCCAGTGAAGAAAAGCACCTGGCCTAGACATGTCAGTGAACAAAAAAATGGAAGCCAGACATGTGATGTCATCAATGACATGTGTGATGTAATCTTTGATGTCATGGGTGTTAGTCTTAGCACTGCGTGGTTGTGGCATGAGTTATGGTTGCTTGGCTTACCATAACTGGCAAATTTCTGGGGTTTTTCAGTTTTACTTGTAACCATAACATGGATAGGTTGTAATTAGTGCAAGGTAACTATAACGTCCCTTTAACAAAGTTTTTTCACAGAATTTGATAGGTTTTTATTAGGGCAACTGAACCATAACGTCGCTTTAACAAAGTTTTTCACTGAATTTGATAGGTTTTTATTAGCGCAACTTAACCATAATGTCCCTTTAACAAAGTATTTTCGCTGAATTTCATAGGTTTTTACCAGGCTATCCTTAATTTGTATAGATGTACAATACAACATACTGGACCAACTGGCCCCATGCTGATAACCACATGGTACACGGACTCTGTGACTGTTCGCGGAACTCTGGCAGCATCCACACTGCCCAATAGCGCAGGGGTTGTTTCACATTATGGTAGCATATAGCAAAGAAACTGAACATCTTTAAAGACCAACACACAAGTCAATTGTAAGGAAAAATGAAATACGTCTATACACTCTGTACTTATAAAATCAGCAATGCTATTGCATAGAGTGTGCAACATAACGTAATGCACCAAGTTGGAAAATAACCTGTGCTTCCAACAGTATTACCTCAATGATGCATTGCATACAAACTGAGAAGCAACTCTCAACAGGACAACTGCAAAGTACTGCCAGCAGCAGAACTGTACTACAAAGTAGTAAGTACACTACTGTGCAGTTTGTTCTGTGTACAATACTAGTAAAAATGATTTCTCTTTTTTACATAGAAATGGCAAGCACCCTGGAGTGGCTTGAAGAGAATTTCCTTCATGATTAAATGAGTGAAGACAGTAACTCTATTGGTACACAGTGCAGTTTTAAAAGTCAGAGAATTAATACACATTGCTTCACATGTGCCTGAGACATATTTTTTTTCTTTAACCATACATACAGGAAATTAAGGGAATGGCCCTGAAGCAGCAGCTCCTCGACAAATGCTTGGGCACATAGAAAACCAAACTAACAGTGTACAAATGAAACTAGTGACCCTAGAGGCAAAAATCGACCAATTAACAAACAGTTTTGGTGACTTAAAAGATTTTTTACAGAGACATATAATGGACAATATTACATACCACTGCCCCACCTGCACCCGTACCCCTTCCCCTACCCCAGCCAACCATCCCCACAAATTCCCTGTAAGCAAAGACGTTATAATGAGACCTCAATCCCTTCCTCCTCTGATGCCCAACCTGCGGAAAACCCCAATTCCCCTGTATATGTCTCAACTTCTGCTACTCCTCCCCTTTCCTAACTGTGTTTGTTTATGTGTGTAAATAAAGTTCTATGTGTATACTGTTGCTGTGGTTGTGTGTGTGCTTTTTTTAAAAGCCCTGTTAGGAGTCCACGGAGCGTGGTACTGTCCGGGATATCAGCAATTAATCAAAATGGAGGTGCGCTACAGACAACGAGCCTGTCCGAGAAGTCCGCAAAGCTGTGACGTACCTTTAATTAGTTCGGGGACCCCGGTACGGCAAACGTTTAGGGGCATGTGCATTTCTCCTCCAAGTCCTTGGAACATTGTGCCTTTCCACATGTCCGCAAAGCAGTTACATACTTTAATTTTTTCGGGAACCCCGCCCATGGCCGGCGCACACCTGGGTGCATATATCTCATTCCCTGTGCCCTACGGTCCATGCGCCTGTCTGGCCTGTCCACAAAGTTGTTGCATACTTTTAGTTAGTTCAGGGACCACAACCCTATCCGGCGGACACTCAAGGGCATCCACATCTCTCCCCCTGAGTCCCGGGAACATCGTGCCTATCCGGCATATCTACAAAGCAGTGACATACTTTAAATAGTTTGGGGACCCCATCCACGTCCGGTGACACCTGGGCGCATGCGTATCTCATCCCGTGGGTCCTACGAACACCGTGCTTGAAGACATACCCTGCAAAACTGAAAAACTAAACAGTTAGAATATGCCAACTGGTTTCTAACCGCAACCATATTACTACAATATTACTTCCCATTACTACACAATTTGAAATCCACCAGCAGAAATGAAAGTTCTTAGACCAAAAAATAAATGAAAAATGCATATGTGATCAATGACAACATTGTGACATTTGTGGAACAACAAAGCATATACGTGAAAGGAACATACAACAAACAACAGATTAGATCATTTGATAATGAGAAAAACTTATTATAACAGTATATACATCAAACTAGAATGCAAAACAAGGTATTTTTAACAAAACTTCAATTCATTAAACATGTATATCTCCACTCTAGTTATAGTGAATATTCAATTAATGACTTTATACAGGTCTGCCAACGTGTAGGTGTCTTATCATAATTTTCCGACACGCAAAATACTGACAGTCAGGAACACGTTTCGGCAAGTAAGCCACCTGTCTGGCATTTAACTTCCAAAAATGGCCTTCCTCAGGGCGAAAGAGACAACAACTGAACCCTGTGGGGAAGCAGACAAGAAATATTTTGATATTTGGTGAAAAACTGAATTCAATCAGGATTGCTTGCAAAAGTAAATTTAAGCCCAGAAATGGGGGCAAAAAATGCCATTAACTCTGACTGTAGTTCTAATTAAAATGGCCAGATGAAGAGCTTAACGAAATTAAACGGGCCAGAACATCTGAGGCAATAGGCCAGAAATAATCTCAGCAGCAGGGCAACATCACAGAAGGTAAATAATTGGATATGGACTTTAGTTGAGAAATAATTCAGAGCGCGTTAAGTCTTTCTATTTGTTAAAAAATTCAGGTCAAATTTAAGTAGCCTACCTGACTGGCTGACTGTGCTTTTTCCAGATGGGTAAGAGCAAAATTGGTCGTAATCAATAATTTTTGCAAGTAACAAGTAAGGTCGCAAGGCTCTTGACTTCCGTATTGCTGACCTTGGAAGAAATAAATTAATATTATAATGATGGAAAAAGAGGTGTATGAAAATACATGCATGTGTCATTATTTAATGTTGGGATGAGATAAAAATAGGGAAACAAAGTAAAAAGAGAAAAGGGGTAATTAACGAATAAACAGAGCTGTAAGGTAGTTAAGATCTGCCTACCTTAAATTGTTCACTTTAAATCATCTTGAAACCCAGTTGTCATGAACTAAGTGCTTGATGGAAAGTGGGAGACAGCGGTCTGTAAGACTCATGCCTCTGTAATGGTTACACACAAGCAGCACAGAACCATATTTCAATGAAGAGGCGTATAAACAAGAACAAAAAATAAACAATTGCCATACAGAGTAATGGCCGAGGGTATGAAATGGGAGGAGACACCATTAGGTCACAAGAAACCCTTATAGAAAAAACTTCCCAAACAAACTTTCAACCAACTGTTCGTTTCACCCAAACAATCCGTCCAGTGTACAAATGGACATGCAGCTCAATTTGTAACATACGTCAAAAATCATTCAAATCTTTATGACAATTCCTCAATCAGTATGTAAAACTAAAAGACAAATAAAAGACAAAAGTAGAATAACAACTTTACACACCATAAACTCCTGTCCAGTGCGCAACTGCACCGGACTGCCAGGACATTCATTAGCCTGCATTTCGGGAGCTCCTTGCAAAATCACCTTCCACCACATCAAAATGTTAGCAACACACCATTCTAGCATACAAAACCTTGTGCAGACAATACTATGCTAAATGTCCTGCTTTACAACTGCAACATTTAAATAACATACTCCTACATGGAACAGCCAAAGAACTACTTCAACAAATACAACACATCCAAAGTAAATATTTTGGCACTGAAGCTCACTAAGAAAATTCGGTAACTCTAGAAAACATGAGTGAAAACCTTACAAACACTAACCTCCTAAAACACAAATACACAAAAAATAGCAATGTTTCAAAACACATCTGCTGAAATACCAGACCAAGTTTGTGTCTGTTGTTGCAGAACTTTTTATAAAAAGAGCACACAAATAGTAGATATGGCCTACAAAATAGAGGACAATGAGGAATCCCTATGGTTCCAATTAGCTTTACATTTAACAACAGAAAATAAATACAAAATAACTGACCCCTCAATAGTTTGCACGTACTGCAATACAAAGCTTGACAATAATCAAATGCCATCACATGCCATCACATGCTGTCACTAATAACTTCCAAAGGCTCTCCAACAACTTAACTTGTATGAGAGCATTATAATCCAAACAGTACACCCATTTCAAGCTGTAATAAGTCTTCAAACCAGAAAAAGCCAAATTGCCCCCTTCCGAGTTACTGTGACTTGACAAGTACCCTTGGCTGAGTTTCCCCTGTACCCACGTTCTCCTCACCTGAGCTTTCCGAGTCAATGGTTTTTTGCAGTCCTCGACGTGCCAGGTAGTCTCTCTCCTTTTTCTGGTGCGTGGGCTTGTCACAGGGAGAAGCCACTGTGGCCGCTGGGTGAGAACAGCGGCACAGTGACCTCCTTTCCGGGACCAAGCCAGAAAATGCAGGGAAAAACCCGCAGAGGGGAAAAAAACCTGATAAGAGGTGCCAAGACTTGTCTGCGAAGGCCAGTTGTTCCCAGATGAAAAAGAAGGAAGCGAAGGATCTCCAACAACTGAAGGGTGGCCAATAAATGTCCAAGTCCAACAATAGCAGTAGGCCTGAAGCGCAGGCGGAGAAGGCAGCAGCAGAGGAGGCTGCAGTGGAGGTCGATAATGTTCCAGAAAAGTTCTGCGGAGGAGCACGGAAGGAACCCCCACGCTGACTGGACCAAAAAGAGCTGGGTGAAAGAACAGAAGAGAGAGAGAGAGAGAGAGAGAGAGAGAGAGAGAGAGAGAGAGAGAGAGAGAGAGAGCGCGAGAGACCGCCGGAGAGAAAAAAGGCACAGCTAGCGCCGCCCAGGGAAGGCGGCGAAGGGAAATGGGAAACAAAGTACGGTGTTCTGAAAGGCCGGAACCCCGGAGAAAAGTATCCAAGGGGAGTAAACCCTGAGAGATATTCCAAAGCGAGGTGCAGAGGAAGAGCGAAGGACCCAGAGTCGAAAAGTAAACAACAGAGGGGGGGGGTTGCAACGCAACGACCTGCCGGGAGGCGGGGATTTAAATACTCCCGGCAGCGTTGCGTCCCGCGCTCGGAGCTGCGGAGCGAACACAGAAAAAGGACTAAAGTAATCCTCCTCTGCGTCCTCTCAAACTTCAACGCGGAAGAAATCGCCAGTCGCGGTGATGGCTGCGACTGCGAGTGACAGTATGCCCCCCCCTAGAGTGCAACCACCCGGGCTTACCCGGGTGCAAGCGATGGAACCTAGCCAACAGCTGAGGGGCATGTATTTGAGAAGCAGGCTCCCAGGAATCCTCCGATACCGGGTAGCCCTTCCATGACAGGAGGTATTCCAACCGGCCACGAAGAAATCTAGAATCGCGAATGGCAGAAACTTCGTATTCCTCCTGGTTGGCAGCAGTGACAGGAAGATTCCGGTTGAGAGGCCGGCGATGTGGATCAGAGTAGTAGGGCTTAAGAAGAGAGGTGTGAAAGACAGGGTGTATGCGTCTGAGAGATGGGGAGAGTATTAGACGATAGGCAACAGGATTGACCTTGGAGAGGATGGGGAAAGGTCCCAAGAAATGCGGAGACAGTTTAGAAGGTTTTGTCCATCTGGGAAGGAATCTGGTGGACAACCACACCTTGTCCCCGGGTTTCCATGAAGGTGCTTCCCTGCGATGTTTGTCGGCTTCAGTCTTATTCCGCTGTCTACAATCCGCCAATCTTAGCAATGCACTGTCCCTGGCCTCCTTGACATTTCTTAGCACCTCTTCCGCAGTCGGAGAGTTAGAGAACCTGGGCACCTCGGGCATTAGATAACGCGGGTGAACCCCGTAGGTACAAAAAAAAGGGGATAGGCCTGTGGCAGTGTGCCTGGAGTTGTTGTAGACGAATTCTGCAGTAGGGAGTAGAGAAACCCAATTATCTTGACGCTGGGAAATAAAGCATCACAAGTACTGCTCCAAGGTTGCGTTGAGTCGCTCCGTTTGGCCGTTCGTCTGTGGGTGAAACCCAGAGGAAAGGGCCCTTTCCACTCCCAATCGAGAACACAAAGCCGTCCAGAATTTGGAAATGTACTGGCTTCCTCGATCGGATATTATCTTGTCGGGGAGGCCATGAAGCTTGAAGATATCTCGGGCAAATGTCTCTGCCATCTTAGTGGCAGAAGGAAGTCCAGGAAGAGGAGAAAAATGGGCTAACTTGCTTAGAGAGTCCACCGTAACCATGATACATGTGCATGACTCAGACTCAGGAAGCTCCACTATGAAGTCCGTGGAGATGAGTCCCCATGGGCGAGTCGGTATCTCCACTTGGGTGAGAAGTACTAAGGGCTTCCCCGAGGCATATTTGATTCTGGCACAAGTTGGGCAGGTCTTTACGTAGTTGAACACGTCTCTCCTGATGTTGGGCCAAAGAAATGACCTCGAGATAAGTTCCATCGTACCATTTCCGCTTCTGTGTCCGCCTACACGAGAGTCGTGACACCATTTAAGGATCTTCCGGCGCAACGACCCTTCAGGGATATACCACCTCTTCTTGTAGAAGACCCAACCGTCCTTGATTTGGAAAGGGGAATCAGCTGAAAAAGAGATATGAGGAGCCTCTTGCGCACCAGCAGCTTTGACCTCCTGAAGAAAAGAACTCACCATGGCTAGGATCCGATTTCTGTGGAACAATGGCTCAGACTTGACAGCTACCGTTTCCAAGTGGGAATCCTTGCGAGACAAAGCGTCAGCCAGACGGTTGAGAGACCCAGGGATGTACGTGATCTGGAAGTCGTACTGCGAAAATTGGTAGGCCCATCTAGCTTGCCTGGAGTTTGAACATTCCATGTCCTGTAAAGCCTTTAGGTTCTTGTGATCGGTGCGAATGAGGAACCGATGGCGGGCACCCATGAGAAGGTGCCTCCATTCCTCACAAGCCAGTTTCATTGCTAACAATTCTTTTTCCAGAACCGAGTAGTTGAGTTGGCTGGGAGAAAGAGTCTTGGAGAGGTAGGCGACAGGATGCTCCACCTTGTTAAAGGACTGAAGCAACACTGCTCTGACAGCTATGGCAGAGGTGTCTGTCTCCAGAATAAATGGAAGAGTTTGGTTGGGATGCTGCAGAATCGGGGCAGAGCAAAAGAGGGTTTTCAGATAACAAAAACTCTTTTCCGCCTCAGTAGACCAGGAAAAAGGATAGGCCGTCTTCTTGAGTAGGCGGGTGATGGGGTATACCACCTCCGAAAAGTTAGGAATGAATCTCCTGTAGTAATTCGAAAGACCCAGGAACCTCTGGACCTCCCGGACGGAGGTCGGGGCTGGCCAGTCAAGAATAACTTGTACCTTGTCAGGATCCATGGCGATCCCTCCTTCTGATAGAACATATCCCAGATAATGTACCGATGGTACAGCGAATCTGCATTTCTCCTCCTTGACCAGTAGATTGTTCACCTTAAGTCGCTCCAAAACTCGTCGTACTTGTGTTATGTGTTCTCTCATGTTAGGGGAAAAAACCAAGATATCATCTAAATAGATGATGACCGAGATGGAAAGCATGTCAGAGAACATTCGGTCCATAAACCTCTGAAACACCGCTGGGGCGTTCACCAAACCGAACGGCATAACCTTATACTCGAATAGGCCCAGAGGAGTACGAAACGCGGTTTTCCATTCGTCACCCTTGGCAATCGCAACAGATGGTATGCGTTGCGAAGATCCAGTTTGGTATAAACTCGAGCACCTTGCACCGCCTCAATAATGTCCGTGATAAGGGGCATAGGATACCGGTCACAGACTGTCACTGTATTCAGACCCCTGTAGTCGATGCAGGGTCTAAGATCGGTGGAATCTCTCTTCTGCGACGTCTTTCAGCTGCGGACAAGGGCGCCCTGGTGGCACCGATCTGCATGGGTTCTTCAGTAACGATGTTAGTAGAGCGACTAGGGAGAACGGGTACAGAGGGGTCTGAGATATGGCCAGGAATCCTTTGCTTCCGACGTTCAACACGTCTCTCTTGAAGGCGATACTCTATATGAAGTGCAGCACAAAGTAGATCTGAGAAAGTAGGAGAACGAGGAGATCTGGCCAGCTCGTCTTTAATTTCCTCCTTCAGTCCTCTTCTGAAAATGGCATACTGTGCTGCCTCGGGCCATCCTGCTCCGGCTGCTAGTGTCTTGAAAGAGGAAATATATGATAAAACGTCTAGCGAGCCTTGCCGGACATCCAACAGATCTTCGCAGGCTGTGAAGGAGAGCTCTGGTCGTTCAAAGGTCTGCTTGAGAAGATTCTGAAACCCCGAATAGTCCTGCAAAATGGCGTTTCCACTAGTCACCAATGGGGTGGCCCAGGACAGAGCGTTTCCAGTCATGTTGGATATTAGGAAACCCACCCGGGTCTGATCTGTAGCAAAGGTACGAGGTCTGAATGTGAAATGAACCAGGCTTGCTTCAAGAAACTCCTTCACCTTCTTGGGGGAGCCATCAAACTTCCCAGAGGACAGTGCCATGGGTGGCAATTCCGAGGGAGTCGGTTCCCTGGCCGCAACCATTTGTTTAAGCAAAGCGTTCTCAGTCTTGAGCCCTTGTAGCTCCTGGGACATAGCCTGAAAAGCCTTCCACAGCTCTTGGACCTGTTCCTCAGCTGACATCGTGATACTCTTTGGCGTTGCAATCTGTGACTTGACAAGTACCCTTGGCTGAGTTTCCCCTGTACCCACGTTCTCCTCACCTGAGCTTTCCGAGTCAATGGTTTTTTGCAGTCCTCGACGTGCCAGGTAGTCTCTCTCCTTTTTCTGGTGCGTGGGCTTGTCACGGGGAGAAGCCACTGTGGCAGCTGGGTGAGAACAGCGGCACAGTGACCTCCTTTCTGGGACCAAGCCAGAAAATGCAGGGAAAAACCCGCAGAGGGGAAAAAACCCTGATAAGAGGTGCCAAGACTTGCCTGCGAAGGCCAGTTGTTCCCAGATGAAAAAGAAGGAAGCGAAGGATCTCCAACAACTGAAGGGTGGCCAATAAATGTCCAAGTCCAACAATAGCAGTAGGCCTGAAGCGCAGGCGGAGAAGGCAGCAGCAGAGGAGGCTGCAGTGGAGGTCGATAATGTTCCAGAAAAGTACTGCGGAGGAGCACGGAAGGAACCCCCACGCTGACTGGACCAAAAAGAGCTAGGTGAAAGAACAGGAGAGAGAGAGAGAGAGAGAGAGAGAGAGAGAGAGAGAGAGAGAGAGAGAGACCGCCGGAGAGAAAAAAGGCACAGCTAGCGCCGCCCAGGGAAGGCGGCGAAGAGAAATGGGAAACAAAGTACGGTGTTCTGAAAGGCCGGAACCCCGGAGAAAAGTATCCAAGGGGAGTAACCCCTGAGAGATTCCAAAGCGAGGTGCAGAGGAAGAGCGAAGGACCCAGAGTCGAAAAGTAAACAACAGAGGGGGGGGTTGCAACGCAACGACCTGCCGGGAGGCGGGGATTTAAATACTCCCGGCAGCGTTGCGTCCCGCGCTCGGAGCTGCGGAGCGAACACAGAAAAAGGACTAAAGTAATCCTCCTCTGCGTCCTCTCAAACTCCAACGCGGAAGAAATCACCAGTCGCGGTGATGGCCGCGACTGCGAGTCACAGTTACTAAAAGGCATTCATGCAAAGTAGTATATTTGCCATTAACTCTTAAATAAAATTTACAAACTCAGGGAATACAATGGCCAATAGATCAATCGTTGATTATCCTAGTTAATGGTGTACCAACAAAAGACACAAGAAATAGTCAACATAAACAAGGTTACACAAGCCCTACAATATCTTAAAGAAAACAATGAATACTACAAAGATATAACCATAGAGGAGAACATAACAGAAACCACCCAATTAATTGAGGATTCACCACCATCTGGTCAATTTGAGCGTGTAGATCCTATTACTGCAGCCACCATTTTGGACCAATATACAATTCCCCCACTGCACTCCAAAGACACCATAGACGATGCATTACAAACATATCAAATGCATCTCCAAAGAGCATATGGGAGAAATGTGTCGAAGCATGCTCTTTTCCTCTATTCTTTCCTAAAAGAAAAGGAGGAAGATATGATGAAACACCCACACAAATCTGTGCACCAGAATATTGCTCTTTACAAATGTATTCTGAAGACCCCAGATTCAGACAAAACATAGAATACATTTTCCACCTCCTTTTTGAAAGTTAACTAGCATCTCTACAAATATGTTCACTGCCCAACTTTTTCAAAAGATAAAAGACATAGATGAAGTTTTGCAGTCAAGTATCATACATTTCTTGGCAAACATGATTGGTACAAAAGAATACTGGTTCCAATGTCATGCTGATGTACGTTGTATGCTAAGGAACGTAGGCCTACCCACATGGTTTGTTGCATTAAGTTGTGCAGAATATGCATAGGATGACTTGCACAACTTCTTACGCATAGCCAACCAAAATAAAGATGTAATAGATATAAAAACACCAGGAGAACTCTGTCAATGTGTCAGGTACTTTCAGCATCGCTTTATTGCCATGCTGCACTTCATCTGCAATAAACATACCTCTCCACTCGGAGAAGTTTAATACTACTTTTGGAGAATAGAATATCAATCTAGAGGAGCTCCACCCATCCACATGCTTTTGTGGATAAAAGATACTCCCAAATGTGTCCATGACAGTGATGCCATCGTTTTGCAGTTAATAGAAAATTACATAACCTGCAACATCCCTTCAGAAACCTACATACACAATCCTATGCTTTCAAAAACATAAGTGTGGCAAATACTGCCGACGGAGATATAAAAACAAAGGGAAAATACTATACCAAATGTCTCTTTGGCTTCCCTAGACCAGTTTGCGCAAAAGGACAAGAGAATAGCTTTATGTCCTCTGTTAGACACAGTGTAAAAGGCAAATCACCTAAAAACACATACAGCATTAAAAGGGACAAAGGATCCAAGTATATCAATTATTATAATACTATCATTGCCCTCTTGTGGAATGCAAATATAGACATACAAAACATTGCAGACAATTCCACTGCTGTTGCAAGATATGTCTCAACAAAGCTGAGAAAACCGAGCTAAAAGACCTCTGGGATGACATGTCCTCTGACAAAAAGACGGTCACAAAAATTGTACAGCATTGGCATGCTCTGCCATAAAGAATGCGGGTGCTATGAAGCTGCAGACCGTTTAACAGGTACAGCCTTATATGGGAAATCTGCACACATTGTCTGGCTAAACCTTGGTCCAGCTTCATCCAGAAAAAAAGTATTCAAATCCTACCAAGAAATAGAAACAATAGCCACAGATGATCCCAACAGCCAGGACATTTTAAAAAAACTATTTACTCACCATATATTATCCAAACAGAAGCACTGCTTTGGAAAACATGTGCCTGTACCACATAGCCGAAAACTACTCCAACAAAAATAATGTCAAACCAGATGAGACAATTGGCAAGTATGTAGTCTCATCTTGCGAAGGAAGCCTAGTCAAACTTACCAAACCCAGCCTAATTAATCACATAACATTATAATTTAAAACTCCATAACATAGGAAACTTTATTACTTGGCCCTACTACAACTTTTTAAACAATGGAGAAAAGAAGAATTATTAGGTAACCATAACTAATTTGAAACTGCATTCAATGCAAATGAAAGCAGTATAACAAAGCTCAATTTCAAACAATACAGAGAAATGTTGGACAATGAATGCAAACAAGAGGAAGACATTGATGCTCAACTAGATGAAGACACTCCAAAAGGCAGTCCACCTTCCCTTAAAGGAAGCCAAGAACCACTTGGAGAACCGCTTATTCTAAATCGAGCAGAAATAGCCATGATTGAAGTAGAAAACACCATGTATCAATATAAACAACCAGAAGAAGGCGTGTCAGTGCTGAAATCACTGCTAAATGATGAGCAGCTCACTATTTATCTACAAGTCACTGAAGAAATTGAACATGATTTTAAACATGAAAGTAAAACTTGTAGCTGTAAAAATTTTAAAACTCTGCTCCTCTTATTTGAGTGGACAAGCCTGTTCTGGAAAAACATTATTTATAAAAATCATCAGGACATTTCAAGAAAAACTTAACAAACAACAACCTTTTGGCTGTTGTAACAGCCCCCACAGATTTAGCTGCCTACCAAATAGGTGGTTAACGTTACACAGACTACTGCTCCTTCCAGTAGAACACCAAAACAATTTAGAATACTACAAATTATCAGCAGAAGCTGCTACTGAAATATGCAGCATGGTTTCCAACCTCACGTTGACTTTGAAGTCCTAAAAACAGACTATGAAGAACTGTTTTGAGAAAAACATATTATTGTTTTCAGAGACTTCCTACAGTTAAGACCAGAAAAAGTGAACATATTTGGACACAAATAATGCTGCAACACACTCGGCAGCAAAGGAAATGTAAATCTCTGGCAACATTTTCAGTACAGAGAACTAACTAAAAACATGCGTCAGTCTGCAGACCTCACCTATGCTAACTTTTTAAAAAGCATTAGAACTGGTCTGCTTATTAAAGATTCAACATCCATCTTAAAAAGTAGACTAATCCATGAGCTATATGGGCATAACACATCTGCTCTTGATGTCATGGAACAATTAACTCAAATATAAAATGCATGTCCTTAATGCCAACCCTAGCAAGCTGTAGTCAATTCAACAATACAATGTTAAAAAAAGAAATGCAACACATACTGCACATTAACTCCACAGACAAACAGTAAGTGCACCGCATGGCACTACCTATGTGTCAACAAACAACAGCAAGACTAAAGAGCTTAGAAAAATCTATCTCCAACACACCTAGATTGGAGAAAATATTAATGTTGTATCTAAACTGCAGATTCATTCTTAAACGTAATCTTGACATAGAATAAGGTTTATTCAATGGAACAATTGGTACAGTTGTTGGCTTCCAGATATATCCGCATGACAACAACATTCAGTTTGTCAACATTGACTTTGACAAACTTGCATAAATTAAAAGAATAGGGTGCTCAACAGCACAATTCCTTCTTTTCAAAGACATGTATGTATACAGAGAACAATTCTCAGTGCCTCTTGCATATGCTGTCACTATTCACAAATCACAAGGTTTAACCTTAGATCAAGCATTGATTGGCATTGTCAGCACAGTCTTTAAAGAAGGTATAAGTTATGTAGCACTTTCACGTGCATGTACACTTGAAGGACTATTCCTAGTCAATTTTGATGCAAACAAAGTCAAGGCTAACATTCCTAGCATCAAGGCTGACATTTCTAGCATCCTAAGTCACAACAGACTACGTACACTCTACACACCCCATCTAGATATGTACCATATTCCTCAAAAAGCAAACGTTTAACAAAAAAGAATGCACACAGAACTTGTAAAAGTTCTCCCAACAGTACCACCAAAGAAACAAAAAACAACTGCTACTCCATCAAGCAGCCCAATCACAAAATTGAAAGAGAAATATATCTTCTAAAACACAAGTGGAGGTCCAGCAAATGACAAAGAGACAGAACTCTCTGGTCCATTTACATTTAACAACACAACTGGTGTGAATTGCTATGCATATTTAGCAATCCATCTTCTCCTCCAATTGCCACCAATTGTTCAAAACATTTACTTGAACAGCTCAGACCAGTTGTGTTTGCAAATGTTCATCCTTCATAGAAATGCCTCAAAAAATCCTGAAAACACTTTCAGTGTCTCCGAAATATGCCAAGAATTGGACTATTGTATAGGAACAATACAATTCACCATGAACACAGGAAGATCCACAAGAATTTCTAATGTACTAACTGCATTTACTGGAAAGTAAAAACATCGCTATAAATGAAATCTTCTAGAAGCATACATGCACTCTCTGCAACCATGTTTCACAAGAGCACATCCCTAATGAACGAGTAGTGTATGTATTTATACCAAATTGTGAATCCATTTTGTTTCATCAGCTGTTTCAAAATGCAAATCATGCCATGCTATGCACTTTTTACAATTCAATCATTCCAACATGCACTTAAACTCACAAAGCCAATATATGATACTAATGCTTGTAAGGTACAACTCAGGTGGTACCAAAAACAACTGCAAGCTTACTAGCTTCACACACAGGCAAGTATCTCTTGGCAAGAACATCTGCACAACAGTAGGCATAATCTACCACACTGGTGCCACAAGCACTGCAGGTCACTATGTTCCAGACATTAAAAAATGAAGTGGTTGGTTTGAATGCAACAACACTTCTGTTACTCTAAAACAGAGATTATCAGCAAATCGAACACATGCCTACTTAATATTCCTTAAACCTATATTTAGTCACTGACCTGTAAAAGTATCTACAGTTAGAATAGACCAGCTGGTATCTAACTACTTCAAGAATACCCTTCATTACACTTCAATTCAAATACACCATCACGATTCTTCTTACTCCAATACTGCTTTTAACAACGAATAAACATATCTGTGCACTTTAAACATTCCCTTAAGTACAGCACACTTCAAACAAACATGCTGACAAACAAACTCACATAAATATAATCTTTTTTTTAAATCCTGTATGGATTTTTTCTCAATGACCCAATGATTATGCAAAGAGAAACAGCAACTGTGTAGAACACACACAAATGTTGTTCCAAGCATAGTACCTAGAATGTACTGATTATGAGGGACTAAAAGTACATTAATATTTGAAACTGTATGCAATGAAACATTTTAAACTATACTCCCTAACATATTATACTGTGTTTTTTTCACAGAGAAAGAAGCAAGGTTTTCTCCTTCATTAATATGTACAACAAACTCAACCTATACCTTCAATTGAACAGCAATCATAAATTCTACTTTTACTTCAATTGTATTATGTCACCATGTTACAAATAATGTATACTACCCCTAGACTACCTAGAATTACTATACACATATTATTATAATGTTTGTAGCCAGTGGCCAGATTTAATTACTATACACATAATTATAATGGGTGCGGAGAGTGGCCAGATTCTTGGGTTCATGGCAAGGCACCCAGGAATCTGGCCGCTGGCCTCAGCCGCCACAGCATAATTTAATCATACATAAGAACGACATAAAATATATATTGGAATAACACAACTCACCCTGAACTCCCCCCTACCAATTCAGATAAGATCTTCAAACATCAGAATGGGCCACCAACCCTATTTTTCACCTATGAAAAAATCCCCATATCATCTATATTCCACTCCACTACCCTGACCAAGCTCTCTTTCAGTCACCAAATAACCCCCCATGTGTTTCTCAAGCTGTCTGTCCAGGACGCTATCGGTGTCCGCGTACTACTGCACCACAATTACGCTCTTTTTCCACCTATACAAAGAGACCCATATCATCTTTTTTTGACTCCCCCACCCTTCCCAGTCCCTCTTTCCACCACCAAATAACCCTAAATGAAATTCCCAGATCTTTTCCCTTGCTGCGCAGTCCACGGACACAGCCGCTGTCCGCGGATCCCATATGCGGGTGTTTCAGAAAATATGATGCTCCTCAAGCTCACATCTGGTGTCCACGGACATCACATCACACTCTGGACCAATCGGAACTCGGTACATGGAGCGAACAGGGAAATGAGTCTGCGGACCGAACCCAGAAATCACTAATTTTATTTTACCTACTATCGGGCCATTTAAAAAAACAACACGATGGATTAACGCCAAATTTACAAACGCAGGCTTTTGGGACAAGCCGCTGCTCCTGCCACATATTTGTTGAAAATCCATTCAGCGTTTTGGGCTGCATTTTTTTTCTGTTGTGTCTATGGAAAAAAACACATTTTGCAACCCCCCCTATAACTTTACACCCCCTGCACGAAACCTCACCAAACTTTGCAGAATCAATCTGTTTCATGTGGATTCATCTAGGAGGGGTGAAGGTATAAGCCACCAAAAAAGTGTTCTTCCTAGGGGTTGTGCAAGTTAACCATAACTACAGGGCTACTACTGCAGGCCCTGTAATGAGTATAAAATTACATTATTGACCTTTACTGAAATGAGGATCAGGTAGGGAGGATGGGGTGATGGCAGTGGAGCTCCCACTTTAGCAAGTAAGTGAGGTTTAAGCCAAGCTTTAAGGAGCACCACAGTTGGGCCGGATTTGATAGTCAGTGGATTTTACTGAAGTTCAGCAAGTTTAAAAAATTAGCAGAAGCAAGAGGGAAAACAGGGGGCATGTGATAGCGTGGTTAAACACAGAGGAGAATGGACAGAGATAGAATCAGGGAGGTACTAAGGAGCAAAACCATTGATCGATTTGTAAAAAAGGACAAGGACCTTCAAATAGGAGCTGTTATGCCTGGAGAGCCAAACAGCATGTTGCTTGTAGGTAGAAGTGTGAGAAAAGCTGAGTAGATTGCAGCGAGTGTGGATAGCAATGTTGAGGACTTTGTCTAAATGGTGAAGGAGTAGAAAGGAAGGCCAAGGAGTACGCCTGAGCAGTAGTCAAGTATTGCAATGGTACGACTGAATGTTTTGCCTCTGAGGGCACGAATGACATGGCTGTATAACACAAAGCTCTGCGCAGGTGGCTGTGGGACTAATGAAGATTTAATGCATTTTCTATTCATCTGCCCAAAGTTATTGGAGGTTAGACACATTTGGCTGAAAAGCCATTGTATTGCCAATAATATCAGGCATGTTTCTGATGTTGTGTGTAGGTGGGTCTTATTAATGATGTATGTGAGTATATTATGGCAGCTTTTACTTGCATGGGAAAAAAATGTAAAGTCTGTTTTATGTGTCTCTATTTTAATATGATGTGTTTAAGATATTTTTTTTTTTAAATGTGCTGTATTTATCTGTTGTGAATGGTGAAAACCAAAATAAGTATATCTCTTCTTCTGCTGAGCATGAGTGTGGAGATTAGAGTTGTGTTAGAGTGATTAGTAAAATGTATGAATTTTATAAATGTTAAGAAGGTTAAAATAAGCAGCAGAGGCAGTGGTAGTGATGAATTGTTGCAGTCAGAGGTCACTTTCTAAGGACCCTAGAGTTTCTAGCCTTGGGAGAGGGTGCAGGAAGGTCAGATGGCAAGAAGATAAGATAAGAGATGGGAGGATGGGGGTGCCATTGAAAGCTGGGATAAAGGAGGCTTCCATTTTTGGATAGTTAATCATGAGACTGCATAGAACCATCCAATAACAGATTGCAAAGAGATGGTTCGTAACTCGTTCCAAGATAGCTATGGTGAAGAAGGGAAAAGAGAAAAGATTTGGATATCATCAGCACAGAGGTGGTGGCACAACAAAATGGAGAGTGGGTAAGAGGTTTGTGAGTTCCAGGAGATTTTCAATGATCGACCTTTCAGGTTAGAAGCAATCCAGGCAAGAGCTCAAAATCAGATTAGTTAAATCCAAGTTCTGGAGAGTGAGGAGGAGAGAGGAGTGGTTGACAGTGTCAAAGGGGGCAGAGAGGTTCAAAAGGATGAGTATAGAAGAGAGTTTGCAGTGGTGAGCTTCAGAGAGAAATTTGAAGACATGCATGAATGCAGTCTCAGTGGATTTCTTCCTACAGAACCCAGATTGAAGTGGATCTCCAAGGCCATTATCCGCAAGGTACTTAGTAATCTGGTTGAATACCACCTATTCAAGGGCCTTTGAATAATGGGAAAGGAGATAACTGGACAATAGATTTCTAGGATGTTTGGGACAGTAGAGGGTTTCTTCAATAGGGGTAAGGACAATTGCACAGATTTGAGGCAGGGAATAGCCCAGCTGGGAGAGAGAGAGAGAAAGAGAGAGAGAGAGAGAGAGAGAGAGAGGGAGAGAGAGAGAGAGAGAGAGAAAGAGAGAGAGAGAGAGAGAGAGAGAGAGAGAGAGAGAGAGAGAGAGGGGGGGGGGGGTTACAGAGCTCAGAAATATTAAGGCAGGTGTTTCAGTCTAAGCATTTGAGCATTAGGGGAGCAAATGGGTCAATGGGCACTCAATATGATTTGACACTGCGAAGGATGGGTGTGAAACCATTAGGAAATATAGGAGAGAATGAGTAGGTGAGAGGTGGTGGACACTGAAAATTATTTTTCTTTTAGGTTCTGAATTTGAAAGGTGATCAAGGGCTGAGGTTAGAAACATGACAATGTGAATGTGTGAGAAGGAGTGTGCTTGTTAAAGGGATTAATAAATGATATAGTTAAAGTAATAAAAAGCACGGTCTTAGGAAAAGGAACAAATAAGGGAGAGAGGTCCTCAGATCTTCAATGTAAGGGTCAAAAGGGTCCTTCTTATATTTTCTATTAGTCATTGAAGAGGGGAGAAGAGGAGTCGAGGGTGGAGGGACTGCAATGTTATAGTGAACAAGGCCAAGTGATCTACCACCAGAGTGGATTGGCTGGTGGTGAAGGGAGTAGCTGGAGCTGTGAGGCATGAGGGAGTTAGGTTGTGGTTGCTGAGGGTTTGGAAAAGTTAAAATCCATCAGTATGACGATGGGGATGTTGGTAAGAAGTGACTCAAGAAAAGGCTCAGTTCTGGGAAGAAAAATTTGAGAAGACCAGAGGGTCAATAGAGTCAGGACAATAAGAGTATTAGAAAGGAGGAGTTTAATGGTGGCATACTCAGAAGAGGAAGAGATGATGTCAGACGGGCTAAGTGGTCATTTTGTAGGGCTTGATAGATAAGGTACTCCGCATTGGCACACTTCCCAACAGGTTGTGGAGCATTGGAGAAGGTAGCAGAATTATTGTGATGAGACTCTAGTGTAGAAGAGTCAAGAGTTGAGATGCAGATTTCTGTAATAGCAAGATGTGAAAATGAAGGTTGTTACAAGTGGAAGTGGTCAGTGATGTAGGAAGACTGGTTGCATAGGGATTTGGCATTTCAGCGGCCAAGAAACAGAGTGATAAGCAGTGGGGTTGAGAAGCAGATGTTGTGCGGCATGTGATGGAGACAGATGATGTTGAAAATCATAAGAGAACATGAGTTCTGTGTTTGAGGGATAGAGGTTCAGGGGAAAGAGGGAGATGGGGAGAGGGGAGTGAGGTAGAAAATAGACTGATTTGAGGCTGAAGGTAATAAGAGAAGGGAATGTGAAGAGTGAGTATGGGGAGGAATAGAGTGAACTCATGTTGCATGATAGAGGTGGAACAAATAGGCAAGTTAAGAGAGTGTAGACAGGGTACAGCCCAAGAGAGAGAGAGGTAGAGGTTAAGTAAGCAAAAAGGGAAGCAGGAATGGTTGGCTGACAAAAAGCAAGTATACGTTTTGAGTTGGGCAAAAATGGGGCTATAGGTAACTAAAGACAGCTAACATGCCCAAAGAAAGGAATGTTCTTTTGTCCTGTGAGGTAACAGAAGCTCTACGTTGAATGGATAGTCAATGGATCAAAGGATGCCTGTGTGTTGAAGCAGGAGGCAGGAAAGGGTGAAAGAATGATCTAGGCAAAGTCCTTGCTTGGGCAGGGTTCCTGGACATCGGGCAATTCTGGCATAAAGACATTTGGCCTAGCATAATTATGCAATGGTTCCAAAGAGGATATAGTTTGGACTGCTCCCAAGTTTCCACATTCTGTGATATTTTTATTTGGTACAAATTCTTTGAGGCAATAAAAGTAAATGTCCTCCTCCCGAGGCATGAGGTAAAGCAACTCCACTGTGCCTGCTATCGTGGCAGATGTCTATCAGCGCTAGGTAAAGAGGATATTGTAGACACACACATTGACGTCATTCCACCTCTTCTGGCAGTATTCTAGATACCACTGCGCAGTGCTCACTTTCCCTACCTTGTCCCGTATTTGATCCATAGGGTATTTTTATTTGGACTAACGTCTTGTGCTGCTGGCTTCCATTGAACTCATCTCCATTGTCTACCACCTCCTCTGCTAAAACCTGTAGCTCTGCCTCACTGAGGTTTGGTTTTCATACACCTTTGCCTTGCCTCTGCATGGTTCTGGAAATGTTGGTGATTGGATCGCAATGAGAAGGATGGATTGAGAATGGATTATAGTTTCAAAAATGACTGCTGCTCTGCTTCCTGTTTGTGCGTTGATGTTATTTCCATACAAGTGCAATTCCTTCTATTTTTCGAGGACTTGGTAATGTGGTAATACCACTGGATTTCTGGGCAGTACCAGTAATTCTGACATTTTTCGCAGAATGTTCATTTGGTACACTTTTTCTCAGTAATTCCACCTAACAGAATTTGCTTTATTGCTGGTGCAGTTTCTGTTGGCTGGTGTACTTTTAATGTCGATGCATTTCTCTGCACTTTATGGCAGTAACAGTAAATCCATTGGGTGGCATTCCCACCAGTTTTAACACCATAATTGTAATGCAGCCAAGAGTTTCTATTGTCCATTCAAAATTAATATGGCCAGTACTGGAATATTAAAAGCACTATGGGCCTCATTCCGAGGATGGAGGTAATCATGGCGCTATTAGCGCCATCACTACCTCCCATACCGGTACCGAGGCCGACCTGGTTCAATGGGGACTTACCGGTCCATTCCAACCTTGGAGGGACCGCTAAGTCCCCATTGAAAAAACCATTCCCATTTCAGCCCCAATAGGGCTCAATGGGAATGGGAAGTAGCTAATAACGGTACTGCAATTTGCGGTACCGTTATTAGCTCTCTGGTCCCTTAGCGGCTCCCGCTAAGGGTGCCTGGTAAAACCAGGGGCCCATTGCGGGACCAGCTAAGAGACCTCGGAATAGGGCGCAAATTGATTACCGGCACCAATGTCCTTAACGGTGCCTGGTAACCCTTTGCGCCCACCTCGGAATGAGGCCCTATGAATGGGACAACTGATCCCAGAGGATTCAAAGTTGTTGATAATCTCCATGAAAGATTCCACGGATGCAAGCGGCAACCTGGATGGTCTAACAGATACCATTGCATTTCAGGCTCAGAGGAAATAGCTGTGTATTGTAAGTATATATGCCTACAGGCACAGAAATCAACTGAAAAGGGGCTCTGTGAATCCCAAAACACCTGCCTCAATTGTTGCTTTCGAGCATCTGTTTCACTGGCATCAGCCAAACCAATCTGCCCTTCCACCATTTGAAACTCTGTGAAGACATGTGGGATAGCAATTTCAGATGTATCCTTAGGTTTATGGTGTCTAACTTGACAAATGATTCCCTGATATTTGGGTAGTCATTTGTAATTCAAAATACAGATTCATTATCTAGGGAATCACTGGTAAAATCCTTCACACCACAGGGCCAAAAGGTTACACCAAGAAAGTCCCCGTGCCAGGTGTGGGGAGTTTCAGGTCTGATACAACCAGCATCGTCAAAACAATTTTACCAAAAACAGGGAAAGTTTTGAGCATCAATGACTAATTCTATAGAGGTGTGCCTGCCTATAAATGATACTTTGCAGATCATTATTGTCCCTCAATATTCCCTATTGGGAATCATCATTGTCGCCTACTAGCTCACTAGGTGGAGAGATGGAGAGAGTACTGGATGTAGCAGAATATGAATTGAATTGATCAAAGCTTCTACATTAGACAAAGTTTGGTATTTTCTGATTTTTAAAGGCAAGCTAAATTGTCTTTTCATTGGTATTTATCTGAATTCACCCATGATTGAGCAGACCAAAATGCTTTCACAATTGTCTCTGAAATCTATTTGGGTACCCACTAATGTGGACCAAACTTTACTGTTAATAATATCCTCATCCAACTTTTTGTTGATGTAATATATCATTACTGATATACAAATTGCATTTGGTTTTCCCCTTTTGTAGTGGCTTGACAGGCGAAGACGGATGGCCTGGAGGGTTGCGCAGAGCAATGCCAGAGCTTAAGATTAATTCAAAACCTTTCAGCCATCATCTCTTCTGTTTTGCAATAGTCCCCCTGAGTGGGCCCGGTATGCCCAGATGTGGGTCCCATGCCTGCTGGCCCTAGAGACCCAAGCTTCTCCTCACTGATGACGCCCAAAGAGGCTGAAACTTCAGGCCCATACCGACAGAAAATTCACTGAAGCACAGGCACCGTTAACTTTGCTTCAGTGGTTCCCAACTTTCCGTTACTCCGACCGCCCATAATATCCCGGTAATAATGGGATATCGGGAAATGGAAACGGTAAGCCAAGGTTGCGGGTAAGTCACTGGTACTACCAGCGGCTTGCCAGCAACCTCGTGAAGTCCTCCATGATCTGATCTTTCTTTGATTGCCTGAGCGATTTCTCACTAATGAGGCTCTTTTCACGGGTTAAACATGCTTTAGAGAAAATATGTTCCCTTACTCTTCTTACTTGATTGGTGGAGAATGCCTGTTCTCCCGTCCTTTGAATATTAGTAAGGCTACTTATTTCCTGTGCAAACAGCTTAAGAGTTCTCCCATTTAAAGTGTAGAATCATCTAATGTCACTTGGGAGGTTCATTCTCATAGGCAGTTTTGTAAAGTACCATCACTGTCATTCTGTTAACCCATACATGTCATGTTATGTTAATAATATGTATACTGCAGCAGTTATGACCGTAGTGGTCTGACAGCTCCAAGGCTTGTCTGGAGAAACATTTTTTGTCGTTTCACCAGCGATAACCAGGCTGTGGTCTGCTGAGGATTGGAAACGAGGAAATAAGAGGAGAACAGGCAATAATTGTGAAGTCAGGTACCTGTCCATTTCTGAAATAGATTTGCATCTGGTTTGGATGGCCCTCAATAAATCACAAGTGTCATTTAGCTACATATAATGAGCATGAGTTTTGATACAGCTAGAAGACCTGACTCATGCAATCGATTACAAGCACTCCTTCAAGAGCAGTAAAAGTGTGCAATCGGAAGCCACGCCCACCACTAGATGCATTACCTTGAATGCAAGAACTGGAATGGCATTACTGTCATAATTGTGCAGTAATCGAAAAAGGGTCATAATCACAACACAATGCTTCTTGCTCCTCTCTTGATTGAAGGTGCTGAGTACTTCATGTGAAGTCACGGTTGTGTGATGATGTACAAGCAGCAGAACACAGGAGACAAAATAACAGTTCAAAACTTGTATTATACAAAAGGTTTGGTCGAATGATCTCCTCGTAGGATAAAGACAACTTCTCAGTAAATACATAGAAGAGCAGATCAGACTCTGGTTGATTGATCAGTGGCCATGATGGGTTAAATAATAGAATTTGATGGTTTATTAGATGTATTGAGTTCCAGACGATACCGCGCTCTAATGACCAAGTTCTGGATTAGGACCCACAGCCTGCCATTCAAGTGCTAACTGCTTACAAGAAATGGGATGGGATGAATGCCTGAAGACTCCATGGGATTCACCTATAGCTCAAAGGATAGCTGAACCAAATGGTTGGGATGATAGCTAAACGGGTGTATGTTCATCTATAAACTACTTCCAGTCCTTGTCGGGAAATCCCCAATCTTATCTGCACAGTCTCAGGGCCACAATGCCCACCTCACTTCTTGGCTTTTCACTCTCAATGAAATAGCGACTAGCATGCTTCTTGGTTCAGAACACTGTCTCTTAGATTTGTTATCCAGCTTGCTTCTTTGAATTATTATTCCCAGAGAAACAGCACCCAGAATGTTTTTTTGAGTTCCTTCCTGGTCTTGGGATTCTCCTTGGCACATATATGTTCACCCAATGGCTACAGGTCTCCCTGCTACGCTTGGTGGTTGCACATGCCTACCAACAAGTAATTCTTCTCTCCTTTGCATTAAGTTACTAAATTACTAGAAATAATTCCTTCCACACTTAGCATATTTTCCTTGACCTTAACGGCACCTTTTTTTCACCTTGCCTTGCCCGGATATTAGCTAGTGCCAGCACACAATTCTTCCCCCTTGTAAGAGACATTGTTAGGCTATGTTATTGTCACCCATCAGCCACAGAATCTAGCGGGCTAGAAATCCCAACTTCAACAGGCTCTGGTCTCTTTGCTGGTCCCCACCAGGGTCTAAGATACAGCCCTCAGAATGTTTGCAGCAGATTGTTCTCCTTTTTCTCTGAACACGGAGCCCTTTTCCTTCTTTGGATCCTATGCTTGTCCAGCATCTGAGTTTTATAGCCCTCAGGTGTGTGGTTGTCGTCCTCTATGACTCTGTGTTCAATCCTTCTCCGTCTGGGATTTCTGCCCCAGTCGCCTCAATCCCTGCTCTCACCTAAGTTCTTATAGAGGCCCTGTGAGCACCCTGATACATTTGATCCTCTCTTGACTCTGTTGGGTGCAATATTGGCATAACCCTGGTTGTTCTTGATCACTTTTTGGTATTTCCCTTTTTCCCCTTGCAATTATCATGAGCCAAATATTGTCATTCCCCCTCTTTGTGATTGCCAGACTGACTTCCTTTATTGGTTGGGAATCCAGGGTTTAAAGACCCGGTCCCCCATTTTGAAATCAGGCATAAGTCAATCCATCATTGCACAGTTGCAAAGAGTTCCCCCAGACTTGGGAGGAGTGTGTCACAGATAGCCAATGTAGACACGGTAATCAGTGTATGGATGTATGTATGAGATTTACAAAGTGCAAATTGAACAGAAAGTTTTATGTAGGGGAAACACCCAGGGCATTACCACTTGGGTTCATGGGTAGCGGAGGAACTGGACTGGGTAGACGAGGAGGGATGTAGGGAGATCCAGAGAGGAAAAGTCAGGGTTGGGCAGAGTGATAGCCAGTGTGAGATGTTCTTTGAAGGGTATGGTCTTGAGGTCCTACATGAAGTGTAGGACAGTGGGGGCCAGCCTGTCAGATTTTCTTGTGAGGATTCCTAGTTTGCCAAAAACACGGGGCTAACTGATGTTACCCTTATTCTGGGATCACTAGCCAAAACAAAAGCAGGGCGTGGTGCTCCACTATATGCACAATTTCTTCACCATGATTATGCCGGATTGCTAGACAATTACCAACAGTAGAGTTAGCAAGTCACCTTTAAAATGATATTTATAACATGAGGGATCAGCTTGCAATTATACTCATCCTATTCGGGTCCTCTTGGCGAGAATCTCAGACGTTGATACAGTGCTGGACACATAACATTTTACATCATGGAAGAATACTTATTCAATGATCAGGCACACACCTTTCTTTATATAATAGTGCTATTTGGGATTCATCAGTATTTGTTTGCTCAAAATATGGACAAGGCCCAAATGCAGTTTAGCAAAGCACCATTAGAATACAGAGAGAGAGTGAACATCCGCAGAATGCAAGATTGATTCACATTTCACACATTGTCATTGTCTACATTCCCAACTACATCAACAAATGTGAACATATTCTGAAGCCCCGTTTTTTTTTTTTACAAAGCCTCCCAAGAGAAAATGTGTCATGCAAATATGGAGTTATCTGTGGAACCTTTACCTAATTTCAATGCTTTCACTAACCTGCAACTGACCTCCCACGTACAGAAACTATCCCACTATATTTTGTCGCATAACACGAGGTAATGTTCTCACTTGGTACTTGGATATTTACCAAAATGCTCAAAAGGATATTTGCTTGCAATGCCAGCAAGGGACGGCCTCTGTTCCACTGGCTGCTGGGCTCGGGTTCCCCCTAGTGCCCTCCTTTCTCTACTGCAGGTGACCTCTCATCAACGGGCAGCTTGGCTGTCTCAGAGCACACCCAATTTACTTCTGCAATCTTCCTTCTCTCGCCTTGGGCAGCCAAAAAGCCCCACCTTTCCCTGCTATGCCTCTTTTCAAGTCCGATTTCCTGCCAGCCCCCTTCATGTGTATCTGCCTACATAAAGTATATGCACTCCCTACCCCTGGCTGTGATGTCATATATCAATGAGCCACCTCCTCTTGGATGTCTAAACCTCCTGGAATCTTCCGGCATGTTCTAACCCTTCCACCAATGAACAGAGTTTAGTTCCATGGGCCCAGAATCGACATGTAACATTTTTATTTATTCTGGTTTGCTGCACTAACAGCTCACAACACAATGGACTGTTTTAAATAGAATGATTTTTCGAATTCCTCAGCTCACATCCCCATCACAAAAGCAATTTTAATTCCTGTATGTATTTTTAAACAGCATTGCAGAGACTGTGCTTGCAGCCTATGTTCACACCTACATCACAGTTTGCACCCTAAGTTTGCACCAATGATTTTGCACCACATGCTGTGAACTTAGCTATCCCATTCTAAACACTAATTGTATTAATTGTTATGGGTTAGGAGTTAGTCGGTTAATTATGTTAGAAGTTAGGTATTAGTCCCTACACCACCTGCAATGCAATGCCGTGGCAGGGTAAATCCCAAGTTACCCCTCCATTGGTGCATACCAGAACCCCTAATCAGCGCTAAAGCACACCTATGCTACACAACATTATCACCTTATGTGTATACTACAATACACTATAGAAGTCTGAGTACCAACATTTCTGCATGGTTGAAATGCAGAGCACCTCCTACACGCATTACCTGATTTGTTAACTTGCTACAGAGGCAGGGTACATAACAGGAAAGGTAATGTTTCCTAGAATTTGCCTTGGATAGCTTTGTGGAACGCAGGTGGGGATGAAAGTTGTGACTTTGAAGAGAATTGCTGGCTCAAATCATGTTATTTTGGTCTTCTTGGCAATTGTGAGAGTTTTGTTATTGTGGCATTCAGAGCAATCCTTGATAATTGAATTTTTGCAGCCATTCTCTTGCTAGGGAAGCAGTGAATTTTAGCTTGCTAGCGGATCTCCAGCCACATTGTACTCCAGCCCACTCTACATTTTCCTACTCTTCAAGTTGACCGCAGACATTCATTTCTCTACTCCATTGTTTCAGGAGGATAGTTCAGGGGCAATGCGCTCTCCTTGAAAGCAACACAATGCAGAGCAACACATGCTTAGACACCTCTGGGTATTAAGCGCATTATAAATAATCAATTATAATTTAAAAAATTACAGTGAAGAGGTAATACTTTATAAACCAAGTGCTCAACAAAAGAACAATTCATCTCTCACTTGAACCATGTTGTGAGCAGGACAGCAGCATCTCACATCCATGTGTGTGTACTAAAACTACAGCTTGCTCCAATGCAATGAAAATCCTGTTGAAATGAAAGAGGAAAAAAAATGAAATAACAGTATTCCCTCTTTTCTTCCCCCACCAAATTTCCATTTCCAACTTTCGTGGCATGAAATGCAAACCTGTTCTTCCTTAGCTGTGTTGACTTGTAATCAATCTGCTCTTCCCTATTTCTATTATTTGCAGATCACTAATGCAACTGTATTGTTATTTTTACAGCACCGCGGTACATGTGATGAGGCTCAGTGTTTATTTCTTTCACTTGTACTCAAACTGTTGTGCCCTGTACATGAAGGTCCTGTTTCATGTGTACTATTAATTCATGTGGAAGCGACCTACCCGGTCCTGAAAGACGGCAGACAGAAGTGTGGAGTTATCCTAATAAAGGTAACATCTCTGCAAGATCATGTGCTCATATATTACAGAATATCTATTGCCGCCATATATTCATTCTTTCATCTGCGGTGCATATGTCCACTTGATCAAATGTCAAAACGTGTATCTCTGAGGTCTTAGTGACCCCATCTGTTTTGGAAGTAGTATACATAGAGGAAATGTGTGCTACATTTCCCCTTATAAGTGGTTGGGAAGCACACTATGGGGGTCATCTCACATCCACCTTCCACAGCCACATCTTTGCCATCACCCACCATTGTCATCAAGTCTGGGTGATCGTCTTCAGCTTTGTCTTCAGGGCCAGCTGCATCCGTTTGGTTTAGGAAATGTGGTATGTCTGGAGTTGAGCTCATGCAGCCTATGTTGCCATCTGGCACAAGTCAACATAGGTCTATGGAAGAGGTTGCTACTGGTATGCCCTTCTCCTTGGTGCTCTTGACCTGTGTTATCCCATTTCATATACTCGGCTATCATTAACCACATATGCACATAGGGCCTTCCCTGACATTTCCACTTAGCTGTATGGGATTTCATGTAAACGTGCCCCTACATGCAATTTGGATACATGCCCTGATATCGAGGAGATTCCCCTATCTCTATGGTCACCGTGTCCGTTCTTCCAATGCCCTCTATAGCAACCATGGGAGTGTGCCTGCAACCAGTGTCAGGCTGTTGTCTGCAGGTTCCCTCACCCTGTGCCACTAGCATGAGCATGCAGCACTGTGGTCGTAGCTTTGGTCCACCTCCATATAATAATAATCTGCTTATTAATACCCACGATGTGTGGTGCTCATTTATCGACCTCGGAAGGATGAAAAGCTGAGTTTGGCCCTGCTGGGATTCGAACCTGCGTCGGCAGGCTCTGCATGGACATCAATGCATGCGCTCTGCTCACTATCTCAAAGGTGTTGTGGTTTGTCACACCAAGGCATTCACACTTGGTTAGTTCCTTCCAACATGCATTTCTGATGACTGCAATGTCCCGTTGGCTATGTAGGTTGCATAGAGTATATAGTATGACCTTAACCTGTATAAGGCTAAACGTTTTGGCTCTGTGCCCTTTGTCTGCCTCATGCCCATTGTGGTTGTTGCCCTTGGGTGACTTTGTGATGTGCAGGATGCTTGCACATTATGTCTGTGGCCTCACAGTCTTGTGGGATGGCGTTCAATGTTCCATCCTGTTTAGTTTATTTGGTGAGGACCAATGCACACATTTCTGCTTCATCAAACGCAATGACCATGTTTTGGTCGCCTCATTATGCACATTACTGCAGCAGGGTGTTCTATTGATCACACCTAGCAGATTAGTTTAAGAGAGGCTCATTGTGTCAGATGTGTCATTAATTCCTCCATTGCCTGTGCTTCACCTGTATTTGTTTTTGTCTGTTTTACTTTGTTGAACATTGCACAGTTTTGGGTGTTTTTTTGTGAACTTTCCTGAAGCAATGAGAAGCAGGATGGCGCAAGCACATTGTTGCGCCATTGTGTGTAACTGATTGTGATTTGCTTTTATTGTAGCATCTGCCCCAATGTGTGCGTCAGAGATGTCACAGGAAACCGTATGGGGCCCTCTTCATGCAATTGATGGGTGTTAATATAGCATTCCCTTCTCTTGTGCGGAAAACCTAGTTCCCGATTTATAAAGTCATCTGAACGTGTGGATCATTTATTTGCACATGCAAATGCACGCCCTTCCAGCCTCCTTTTTGCAATTGTGCAAACTAAGAGATGGAAGGTTGCATGTCAGTGAATTTCAAATGTGCATCAACTGTGCATCCTGTTTGTGAAACAGGATGCAATTTAAAATTCTGAGAAATTGAGCGTGCCACTTTTTAAAAAAAAAAAAAGGAACAGAAGGATGCTCAGTGCCTCTGAGCGTCAGCCATTTTGTTTATTTTTCCCTTCCATAATATTTCAGTTGACTGATACCCGTTCATCTATATGAATGTTTTGTTTTATTATAACCAAAGTGTTGCTGTACTATTGCATGTGGTCGGTAATTACACGAACTGTTAAAAGTGTTATTCAGCACGCCATTTGAACATGCAGAAGGACTAGACTGAGTAAAATCTTATGAATTGCTTCTCTGTAGAGATGCTCACCTGTGAGTTTTGGGACAGGCAATCTCAAGGTGTGAAGGCCAAATACATTCACCCACAACTCATAGTCAAAATGGCAGGTTTTCTTTGGTCTTGACAAATGTCTCTTAAAGTAAAGTCCTGATGATTTTTCCTGGACTCTCCCTTGTGTCACTTACACTCTCCTATGTAAAGTGTACTCATTTCTCTTGACATCACATTTCAGATTTGTTTGACGTCTATGTGGTGGGGAAGCCGGCTGCCTGAGCTTCGATGAATACATGATTAATGCGACTGGACACGGACAATGAGGTGGTGCTGGGATAGGCTCCCAATAAGGCCCAAGGTGTTTGCTTGATAGGAACCCACATTTCAGACTTCACAGGCATATTCCTACGCTCCTGACCTCCTCTGCCCAATGTCCTGATCTAAGTCTTGTTGCCCACCATTCCAAACTCGCCTTCCACTTCACCACCATACTACGTGCTTGTTCCTGAAGGACCATCACCTAATCCTTTTCTACTCACTTCACTCTCCTTTCAATCCTGTCATGTCTCCATGACGTTTGACCACATTCTCATTTCTTCACCCATACGCTTTACACTCAGGCTTAGGGTGCAGGTGTCTCTTTCTCCCTCTCTCTCACTCCATGGTTATAGTCATGAATATACTCTTCCTCCTTTTTAAGTTTTCTCTCCACCTCCTCCTTAGTACCTTTCATAACCTCCTCTTTGTGAGCTCTTCTCACCACCACCGTCTCCTCAGCTCCTCTCACCACCACCTCCTCAGCTCCTCTCACCAACTCCTACCCCTTTGCTCTTCTCACCACCCCTTCAATTCTTCCAAACACCTCCTCCTTCCTCATCACCCTGGGCTCCTCTCACCTCCCCCTCTTCCTTTCTCTTAACTCTTCTCCAAGCTGCAGCCTCCTGCCTCGAATCTTCCTCCTTTTTCTTCAAACGACAGCAGTACTTTCTCCATGCAAGCAACCATAGCATACCCCTTGTGTACAAACTAGTGTGATGTGCCTTAGGTGTGTACAATCATTCTGTTTTATAGTTTATTGGTCAGCCTGAGCGTGTTTGCATTGGTCAGGAGCAGGGGCGTTGCTAGGCGGGACTAAGGGGCTATAGCCCCTGATCTTTTGGTTGTAGCCCCGGATAGAATCTCAGGAGCTACAGCCAAAAGACTAGCTAGCCCCCAGTCCCAACAGTTCCAACATCAGCTTAGCCCCGGGTCTTTTCTAGACCTAGCAACTCCCCTGGTCAGGAGTCCATTTCACCTTAATCTGTCCCTCTCAGCAAGCATACCCAGCTTGAGTAGAGACCGGTCGGCATCTTGGATGGCACAGCTGAACATGTGGACTGATGAACCAGTATTTCCACAAAATCTCTGCCTCTGTGAATGGAAGAAGTTGTCATATCCCGCAATCATGCATGCAATCTCTTCCTTTCGCGTTTGTTTTGTATGTCTGTGTGAGATGAAAGGATTGCTCAAGATGAACCAAGGCCAGTTTAAACTCTCTTCTGCATATGTCTTACTTAGTACATGCAGACTCAAGTGATCTTGTGTGTCTCAAGTAAGGACACAAATGGGACCTCTACAACCCTTTTTCCAAACTCTGGTTTGGTTTTGGGTTCTGAAGGAGGACTTGGGGATCTGCAGGTGCTCCTACTCTCTGGAGAATTATGGGGTTCTATTAAATGGACAGTGGTCCGCGTTTCAGTATTGAGCAAAGATCAAGTGACCGGCTGTGTGCATTTGTTACTTAGTAAAGGAAATGGCGACCATGCCCACTGTTTCGCAATCAGTACACCTACTCCACAACACATAGTAATGTATTGTACATGTGTTTTCTCTGGTGCAGCACATGCGCTCAACAGTGTGTTCACGAACATCATCAACCCCTCTTTTGTAAGCAGAAACAACTAGTCCCTGCCAAACTCTTACCCCTCTACAACCACCTTCACTTCTTTGGAAAACATTTTGGAATGAGCTTTTGTTGTTGATACAACATTTCAAGACCCAAGCACCATGATAGTGGCAGACAACAAAGAAAACTGTATGTTGGTAGGTTTATGGGGCGAGTGATATCCTGAGAATATGCTGTGTTGAATGTTATGGAGCATTTTCATATTTTTCTAAATTTCAACCACTTTGATGAATCCCTCGGAGTCATCACTGATCCCCAGCCTAAAGTCTCATCCCATGTGGCCAGGGGAAGGCAGCAATTACCTGATCCTGAACCTGGGGGAGGTATTCCGAGGGTGGATCACATGGGAGGAGATGGTTGTCAGGGGAGAGTGGTAACTCCAACAGGAGAGAGAGGCAGTATACTTTTCTTTCTTGGGAGAAAGATCCTTTAATTCCAGAGGTTTTAATGGCTTGCTGTCATTACTCAGAATCCTCTTATTCTAAAACTCTGAAAGGCACTTTGGTTACAAAAAACTGTATTCAATCTTCATGTGTACATGGTAAACCTAGAACATATGAAACATCTGATGTTTACAGTGATAGTCATTTAAATGCAACTGTTCAACCATGTGATTTAACAACCATTAAAACGTCCTTGGAATACAAGTCCCAGAAAGCCTCAGGTACTGTGATGAGGAAGAGGAGCAATGAGTCCCTATGGAAGAAATGTAATGTTAAGAATAATTATCGGTATAGTTGTTTCCAACCTAGTCAACTACGCCAGACATTTAAATCCACTGAACACCTATGGCAAGTGGAACGAAGAAGGAGCGAGAAAGAAGGCTGCAGAGTTTGCGGAGCGGGAAGCGTAACCAGTGGCAGAGGAAAACCGACAAAGGGAGAGGAACTCCGGAAGAGAGAAAGAAAACGGTGCGCAGCGGAGCTGTGCAAGGAGACCCAGTCCTTCTGAGCACGACGGGTCTTGGCGGGGAAGAACAGGAGAGCAGACCCAGAGACCAAAAGAGACTCTGCCCAGAAGGGGAAGCTGGCTCTTCATTATCACATCACAGTAGCCTATCAGTGAAGAGGGCCCCAGGACATGCAAAAATACGCTAGAAAGCATTTTGAAAGTAATTTTGAATACTGACAAAATAGAAATGAAATGAAAAGGCAAATATGATGCAGCTCCCCTGACTCGAGATGTCAGTTGGGGAAAACGTGGGACTAGCGTTGCCTATGCAAAAGACATTTACAAGAGAACAACAGGGGCAAGCATGGTTTTATTCTTCTGACGTGAGAGGTCATTTCGGAGAAACCTGGAACCAACATTGCCAAGAGCCAATAGAGATTGGGAGAGAAATAAAGAGGCAACATATGTACAATTCTTCTGACATGAGATGTCAGTTGGGGAAAACTGGAACAAGCATTGCCAAGAGAGATTGAAAGAAGGGTTGACAGGCAGAGCTTGAACAACCCCTCATATATGGAATGTCAATATGGGAGAAATTGGCACAAGTAACAACTGAAGTCAACAGAGTTGTGTCATTGAATGAGTACAATTGTGTAAAACCTAAAGAGAATATGAATGTTGCAGAGAGGCCTGATAAGACTATCAGGTAGGGAACCGTTTTGAAAGAAGCTATTCCTGGCCAGAGAGTAAACCAGGATATCAAGAGTTTTCAGTTTGAAGAATATGAATGTTCTAAAGTGACCTGATAAGAGCATCAGGTAGTGAGACCTTTTTGGGAAGAGATACCTGGCAGTAGAGCTATGAGAGCCAAAAGGGGAGATATTCCTGACAGGAGTGAGTGTAAACCAGGATATGCAGAGTTTGCAGTTGAGAGGTTTCCTGGCAGGAGAGTGTACTGGGAAACTCACTTTGAAATAGTACAATAAAAAGAGACTTGATCATATTAAGTTGTCGTTTGAAATAAACATTTTGTGAACCAGAAACTTTGAAAAGGTTTTCTTTTTGACATACTTGGATCACCATTGGGGAAAAGACATTTTATTTTGCCATCCTGAAAAGACAAGGAGAGACTTCCTAAGAAAGTATTAGGTAAAAGAGACATTTGTGTTGCTTTCGTGAGACTAGTCTTGACACACAACATTGTGAAAGGTTTTCCTGAAACAATTCAGGAGAAGATGACCAAACCCTGACTACAAGGATTATATTGATTGAAGTTATATGTTTACATGTTTGCACATTTTTGTTGAGTTGAACTTTGAAACATTTACCTTGCACTTTTTAATTGTATATGTTATTGTGAGTATCAAATTGAATTTAGACACAAGGGCATCATGCTTTAGTTTTAGTTTCATAGGAAGGGAAATTCATGTTAGGATGGGTAACCGTTAGGCCTTCATCCAAACCCCTTTATGTTAATAAATGGCCAATCATGAGAAAGTTACCTCTTTGTGTCCACCTCTCATTTCTGACCCCTCACACCACCCATACAAAATGTGTGAATGTTACAAAACATTTGTGGGGGCAGCACACTGAATGCTGTAGTTGCACTGTGTATGAAAGACAGCAAATGGAAATGCGCTGAGCATGTGTAAAATGTTCCATGTTATAGTAAATGGGCCATCTGTACATTTTGCACTGAATAAGCTAACGCAGAGTAATCAACTAACAATTTCCAATTAAATAACATTTCCCAAGTAATTAATTAATGTATCCTTTAACATATCAGTGCAAATGATTCAGATGACAGATTCTGTTTTGTTCAGTGGAAGTAAACGTGCAGGCAAAATGCATTGGCTGTCTTTTTCATTCGGAAGGCGCTATTGTGTGCTTTGCAGGAAGCAAGTTGATACAAATGTGCTCGGTAGCTGGGGTGTTCAGAGAGAGAAATTACATGATTCTAGAAGGATCAGCTGGGGTGACAGGAGACATCAGGAAAAGGGGCAGGGTCAGTAAGATTGACAGGCTATGGTATAAATCTAGCTGTAAGGGGGTGCAGATTCATTAATCATTTGACAGATAGAAGAGGCAAAGAGGGAAGCTGGGCTGTGCAAGGAGGGCCGAGCCAGGCTGTGCAGAGAGTACAAGATTCTCTCCAGGCAGCTGTCTGAGAAAGACGGGTCAGGGTGAGGTCGCCGGCTTCTCACTGGGCTGACAAAGCTGCGAAATGTGCAACACTCCCACTTGCAGGTAAGACACTTCAGAGAGGGGCTCTTTCGCGATAAGCAACGCAGAAATCCTATACATTAGAAGTGAGTATTGGTGAAATTTTGAGGGGCGTGCAGATAATTGTGTGATATTCCATCAGTCAGACAGTCAGGAATTTTTGAAAATATTTTTTTGTTTTCTCTCTTTCTTTCGCCTGGGTAATTAAGAATCACTGAAGTGTGGCAGAGGGAAAAGTTGACATGCTATTGTGCTCTGTGCTTTATGTCTTTTCTTTTAGACGGTACATTCTGTAACTGCATCAGGCTTCCAAGGTCTGGGTAAGATGAAATTAATGTATTCATTATTAACAAAGATGGATCATGGATCTATTGATGAAGGGTTAACTTGTTCTAAAATGTGTATCGCAGAACCTATTTTTAAATCACAATACATATAAAAAGAAAAAGCATTTGCTAAAACCGAATTGGTGGAGTTGCATTTTTGTGTCTATGTGGATTAGAGGGGAAATAATAAGGAAGTGTCAGAGTGTAGCCAGATACGGTAAAACATATTTACCACATGTGGTAAAGTGGGAGGTAAAGTTTGGGGAACCAGCTAGCAAGCTAGAAAACCTATGATGCATGTGTGTGTGTGTGTGTGTGTCTCGGCTGTGCATGCTGACAGGTGAGCAGACCCGTCAAAGACGGTAGTCTGGTTTCATAAATAAGTGACCAGAAAAACAGCTGGTGCTGTTCTGTCCCTGTAAGTGTGAAGTACGATAGTCAGCACTTACAGTCAACCCTAAACAGAATACAAATATAAGGGAGGGGGAGACTTGTCTCATCACATAGGGCATTACTCTAAATACAGTGCACTACCACGCTACTGCCATTTTACCACATGTCTAAATACCACCCTAGTTATGTAATAGCCCTCTAACAAAACCCATAACAGCCCCCAGCCAGAGCTGGCCCGGGGCAAAACCAAATAAACCATTCCGAAAAGACCATGGGTTACCCACTCCAATTACCCTTGGTGAAGCACAAACACATTCCCATCCAGTGACACACTGACCACATCCTCAGCGTCTGATGGCCGTGCAATTCAAAGATCAGCCTCCAAGGGCAAGCATATATCCACAGAATCAGCATCTGATGGTTGCCAGGTGACACAGCCCACATACAGAGTGTCTGTTGGTTGCGCAATCCCATTGTTAGAGTGCATGGTGTGACCAAAATACAAAGAAAATATAGAATCAGAATAGGACATCTTTTACAAAACACCAATCAATGCATTTTGATATTCAGATACATTTTTTAAATAAGTTTTATTTTAAAACATTAATGGATATTGTGTTATGCTTCCACTTGCCCAATGGTAAACACAATAAAAAAATTGACATTTCAAGTAGTTTGTGTGAAAGAATCTCGGCTATACCGCTTAAGCAAAATATGTGATCTTTGTATATCTGCTTCAACAATATGGCTTTAACGGCTGTATAAAAAAAAAACATCTATTGTGAATCACACATGACATACCTTTAAATTCTGTAATGAATCACCTGGAATATGGCAGCCCCATCCTTGGCCCTTGCAAAACAATTGATTGATTGATTGATTGATTGATCGTTTATTTGTATAGCGCCTATACACCATGTATTTCAAAGCTCTTCATGGCAAGGGAGAGAGCAGGGAAAAATGCAATGACATTCCTACAAGGACTTGAGACAATTAAGAATGTGAAAAATTACTATCATACTAGGCCTGGCAACATTTCAGATAGTGCAAGAGCTATGACAAAGATAGGAAGGGAGGGGGAAAGGTGACGAGACAGACAAGCAACTATCGTAGTAGGCCTGATGACATTTCTGATGGAGCTGGAGAGTTAACAAGAGGTGCAGCGGGGGCGGGGGGGCAGAGGAACAGAACAAGCGAGCATCGTACTAGGCCTGACGAAGTTTCAGGTAGTGCTGGAGAGGGAACATGGGGGAGGAAAACAAACAAGCCACTATTGTATTAGGTCAGGGGACATTTTGGATAGAGTAAGAGCTATGACAAAGATAAGGAGGGGGGGAGGAGTTGAGACAGAGAAGCAACTATCATACTAGGCCTGACAACATTTCTGATAGAGCCGGAGAGATGACAAGAGTAGCAGGGGGAGGAGGGAGGAGGAGAGGAACAAAACAAGCGACTATTGTACGATCCCTGACGAGATTTCTGGTAGTGCAGGAGGGGGAGGAACAAATAAGGAGGTAGGGGAAGGAAAACATACCGTTACTATTGAACTAGGTCAGAGGACATTTCAGATAGAGTAAGTGCAAAGAATATAGTAAAGGGAAGGGGGAGAGGGAAAAAGATAGGGAGAGGAAGAGAAGACTGAGAAACGGTGGGTTTGGTGAAAGAGAAGAAGAGGCAAGCAGGAGGGGGGAGGGGAGTGAAGTACAAAAGGCAGGCAAAAGGCAGGCAGAAAGAGGTTACAAGCATACAGCAGGGGGGGCAGCATAACTGGCACAGCAAGTTTGCAATAACACAGCCAGATTTGAAATTTAACTTAAATGCAAAAACACAGCCAGATTTGAAACTTAAGTTAAATGCAGAAACAGAGCCAGATATGAAACTTGCGTTTTATTTATTTATTGATTATACGCCCAGACCCATGAGTGTCATGGCATAGGTTACAGGATCACTTACAAAATGTTCTGATTACAAAATAAACATGGCTAGTCGATGGTCAAGATAGTATTTACAAGATTACTTACAGAGAGACTTTCTGGTTTCAGTTAGACAAAGTTGATCATTGGGCCCGAAGCCTTTGGCCAAACTGTAATTCAAAGCATAGTTTTCTAGTGATGTTAGAATGTGTTAAAAGCCAGGTTTTTAGTAATTTCTTGAAATGTTTGTGGGAGGCTCATTGCTTATGTTGGAAGGTAGTGAGTTCCAGATTCTAGGGGCTGCTATGGGGAATCTGAAATTACCTGTTCTAGAGTTCTTGAAGCGGCGGATCTGTAAGTTGGTGTTGGAGTTGGATCTGCGCGATCTAGTGGACAATTTGCGAGTGAGGCATTGGTTGAGGTAGATCGGAGCGTTTAGGGTGATACACTTGTGTGTGGAGTGTTTTGTGCAGTATTCTCCCTTGTATGGGCAGCCAGTGTGCCTCTCTCCTAGACTGTGAGATGTGGTCCCTTTTGTTAAGGGAACTCCAAAGAGCACAAATGCGGCGGCCAAAATGCTACTTGCGCTCAATCCAAGAGACCACATATCCCCAGCCCTTAAAGCACTGCACTGGCTTCCAGTAGCCCGTAGGGTAGCTTTCAAAACCTTATGCCTCTCCCATCGAGCACTGCATAAAACTGGACCGCAATATCTTCAAGACAAACTAATAGCTTATCATCCCACTCGCACACTAAGATCGAGCTCAGCCTGCCTCCTAGTAATTCCCAAGACAAACTCAGTCAGGCTAGGCGGATCATCATTCTCTGCCCTGGCACCAACACTGTGGAACTCACTCCCACCCCACATCCGCCTAACTGAGGACATAACGGCCTTCTGCAAATTACTGAAAACCTGGCTCTTTCCATAAAACCAATTTAGCATCATCACAATAATACCGACCCATCAAACTACATGAAGCGAGAAATGACAGCTAAATAAAATCGAATGTAAACTAGAAAGCGGGTGAGTTGTAGAAAGCGAAAGAGGGTGGAGAGCGGATGAGGGGGGAGAACGGATGAGGGTGGAGAGCAAATGAGGGTGGAGAACGGATTAGCGTGGAGAGCGGATGAGTGTGGAGAGAGGATGAGTGCGGAGAGCGGATGAGTGTGGAGAGCGGATGAATGTGGAGAGCGGACGAATGTGGAGTGCGGACGAGTGTGGAGTGCGGACGAGTGTGGAGAGCGGACGAGTGTGGAGAGCGGATGAGTGTGGAGTGAGGAAGAGTGTGGAGAGCGGATGAGTGTGGAGAGCGGATGAGTGTGGAGAGCGGATGAGTTGTGGAGAGCAGATGAGTTGTAGAGAACGGATGAGTTGTGGAGAACGGTTGAGTTGTGGAGAGCAGTTGAGTTGTGGAGAGCGGATGAGTTGAGGAGAGCGGATGCGTTGTGGAGAGCGGATGAGTTGTGGAGAGCAGATGAGTTGTGGAGAGCGGATAAGTATGGAGTGCGGATGAATGTGGAGCGCGGATGAGTGTAGAGCGCGGATGAGTGTGAGCGCGGATGAGTGCGGAGCGAGGACGAGTGTGGAGCGCGGACAAGTGTGGAGCGCGGAGGAGTTGTGGAATACGGATGAGTGTGACGATCGGTAAGAGTGGAGAACGGATGAGAGCGGAGAGCGGATGTGAACGGAGAGCGGATGAGAGCGGAGAGCAGAGGAGAGCAGAAAGCGGATGAGAGTGGAGAGCGGATGAGAGTGGAGAGCGGATGAGAGTGGAGAGCGGATGAGAGTGGAGAGCGGATAAGAGCGCGAGCGGATGAGAGTGGAGAGTGGCCGAGTGTGGAGAGTGGCCGAGTGGGAGGATGGCCGAGTGCGGAGGGCGGCCAAGTGCGGAGAGCGGAAGAGTGTGGAGAGGGGATGGCAGATGAGAAAAGAGAGCGGATGGCGGATAAGAATGGAGAGCGGATGAAAGTGAGAGCGGATGAGTATGGAGAGCGGGTGAGTATGGAGAGCGGATGGCGGATGAGAAAAGAGGGCGGATGGCGGATGAGAAAAGAGAACGGATGATGGATGAGAAAAGAGAGCGGATGAGTGCGAAGAGCGGATGAGTGCAGAGAGCGGAAGAGTGCGGAGAGCGGATAAGTCCGTAGAGCGGATGAGTGTGGAGACTGGACGAGTGTGTTGACTAGACGAGTGTGCGGACTGGATGAGGGTGTGAATTAGACGATGATAATGACTGACGAATCTGTGAAGCGGACCAGTATGAGGAATCGGACGAATATGTGCAACGGACGATACCTAACATGCTTTGGAATGATGGAAACACTTGAAAACATACATCATACCACACCCCACGCTTACTCTCCCCCTTACACCACCACTCATCTAGAACACTGAGATACTATGACACCATTCGGTATAACTGTTCTCATATCTACATCTCCCGCTCACTCCACATCACTCTAAGTAATCATTGCTGGTTGCACACCCCCCAGCCAGGCGTTCTCCTCAGGCCTAATGCAGCCACACTCGCTCTGGGTAAAACCAACCAGAGCGAACACATACTCCTGACCTCTCAACCACCACACCTACAGCTAAGAAGCAGCTACCACTCGATTTCCGCACCAGCTGCACACATACCCGGGGCGCACACGCACTTTTGCTCTCCCTCTACCCCCTCTACTGACCTGAACTTCGGTTCCCAAGGGCGTTCAACCTACCAGCGCCTTCAGACCATACCAATGGGATATAAGGCGCTATATAAATGCAAAATAACATAACATAACATAACATTAATTCCAAGTGCTGCTCTCAATGCTTTGTTCTGCAATAGTTGCATTTTAGTTAGATGTTTCTTGGTGGTGCCTAACAACGATATGTTGCAGTAATCTAGCTTGGACAAAATGAGGGCTCTTGCTAGGATGATGCAGTTTTGGGGAGTGAGAAATGGTCCGCTCAGGGCTATGATCGCTGTGTAGGCAGTGGAGGAGGCAAGTGTGTTGATATGTTTACACATGGTGAGACTGGAATCCAAGTAAACACCTAGTGTTTTGACTTGGTTTACAATGGCGATAGGCGTGCCGTCTATGACAATAGATGTGTAATCTTTGTGAAACCTGTTTAAGTGGGAGGGAGCACCTACAATGAGGATCTCAGTTTTTTCTCCATTGAGGCATAGGCTGTTTATTACCATCCAATTCTGGATTATGGAGTAGATCTTATTTACAAGAATAGTGTCCTGTTCTAGATTGCCCGTGATAGAGATGAGTATCTGTGTTTCATCTGCAAAGTTGGTGTATATTACACCCATGGCGTCGAGTGCAGCGAAGGGAAGCTTGGTATACACATTGTAGAGGGTGGTGGAGAGGCAGGAGCCTTGTGGTACACCTAATGGAACTGTTATAGGATCAGTTGCTTCTTCACCCATGGCTACTCTGGAGGTGTGCTCTGACAAACATGATTTGTTCCAGGTAGTTGCTTCCTTGGAGAAGTGAACGTTTTTGGAACGTGTTAGGCATAATTTGTCGCTGTCCACTAAATCGAACACAGCAGCCAGATCAAGTAGTAATAGAATGCATAGATTCCCAGAGTCTCTAATGGCATCCATCTGCTTTTTTAGGTCCAAAAGCTGTCTCTGTGCTGTGTTTGGGCTGGAATTCGGAGTGTCTGTCACCTATCAGGTGACTACTCTCTAGGTGGGTTTGTACTTGAGTGTAGGCAATTTTGTCTATGACTTTAAGAAGGAAGGGGACTGTGGTGATGGGTCTGTAGTTGGTGGAGATGGTGGGATCTAGTGTGGGTTTCTTAAGAAGGGGCATGACCTAGGCTTCTTTGATGATGATGGGTGCTAAGGTGGGGGTACAAGACTTAACTAGTTTGGCAGGAAAGCTGTCTCCTTTACAATTGGAAGGTTTGAGTGCCGCTATAGTTGTAAGTACTTGGGCTAGGGTGACTTGGGTGAAATGGAACTGCGGTACTGTCTCTGTGTTGTCTGTCAATAAGGGTGGGGCAGGCTCCCCGATGTGGGCCAGGAGCTTTCTTTGCAATGTAATTTTGTCTTGCAGTGAACTAATTTTGGAAGCCAACGCGTTTTGGATGGTGGTTCACCATACTTTACTCACACTGGCTGGAGTAGGAGGTGGGATAGGTGTTTCTAATTCTCTGATAATTGAGAATAAGTCTTTGCTATTAGACGCTGCATTGGTAATGTGTAGGTTCAGGGAGCAGTCTTTGTGGGTGATGATTGCAAGTTTGTAGGTTTTGGCAATAGACTGGAGTTATTTTTTCAATTCGCTAGAGGTTTTCTTTCTGGTTAAATGTTCTAGCGCTCTTTTTTTCCTTCTGAGTTGAATGAGTTCATCATTGAACCAGGTGTGACTACGTTTGGATCTTGGAAGTTTGGGCTTACGTGGAGCTACTTCGTCAATGGCAGTTTTCAGGCACTCATGGTAACGGAGTAAAATACTGTCAGGATTGGAGTCATCTATGGGTTGTGCATTAATTAGTTTGTTCAGTACTGGGGGTCAGGTTTTCTAGAGTGAGTTTGTGTGTGTTTCTCACCAGGAGGGGGATGGTGTGAGTAGGAGGAGCGTGTTGGACATTGTTCGTAAGTATGTTAAATCGGACTAGGCAATGATCAGTGCAAGATACCTTTCGGATTTCTTCTCGGATGAATGTAGTGTTGTGTGTGAGGATCCAATCTAAGAATTTACCTTTTATGTGGATTGGAGTGTGAACCATTTGTGAAAATTGCATCTCTAGTAATGCATTATGGAAAGTATTGGCTTTTTGATCATTAGCATTGTTGAAGCCCAAATTAATGTCTCGTAGGATTATGAATTTAGTTTTTGGTTTGAGGAATGGGGTGATGAGTAATGGGATATCTAAATCTGGGTTGTTGGTGGAGCTGGGCGCTCTGTACACTACTAAGAAGTTGATGGTGGTTTTGGGGTCAGTGGTTAGCTTGAGGGCTAGAAGTTCATAGCCTGCTAGAGTCTCAGTTTTACATTCTCTGAACTGAAAAGCAGTTTTAGCGATGATAGCTACACCTCCTCTGGAGGTGACTTGATGGTTAGATCTGAGGATTTTGTATTCGGCTGGAATTCTAGGGTGAGATCATGCACATCAATGGCATGTGTACCTAGGGATCGCACATTCAGTAGGGCACCTATAAGGAATGATTTAGGTAAGGAGGTGTGTGGTATATGCCGAGGGAATGGAGGACTGTGTTGTCAATCTGTGTTTGGTGGTGGGAGTGATGGGTGTTGGATTTAGATACGGTAGGTCACTATTGGTGGTATTGGTATAATTAAAGGGGGGGCTGGGTTGGTTCCTGTTTGCTATGGGGCCTTGGCGAGTATGGGTGGACAGTCTAAATCTCCTTGTGGCCCCCAGCATAGGGTTCAAGCGAGTGGTTATGTTATGTTAGGTCCTTGAGCGGAGATGTGATCGGCGGGTGGCGCCTTGGTGAGGAATGGTGGTTTGTGGTTTGTGAGAATTATTGTCGGCTGTGGTTGGGAAAGAACCTATTAGGCAGGAATGGTGTGGGTCAGGGGAGTGGATGATGTCTGGGTCAGTGGATACGTGCTAGACCTGTGCCTAGATGAATGAAAGCACCCTGGGAGAAGGTTTTGATGTCAGTAATGATACTATCCTGTTGGGTCGACATGGCTGAATGGCAGGGCTGCGTATGTTTGGAAATGGCACTGGTGTGCAGGACTAATATGTATAGTAGATATATTGGGATAATGATGTAGGCAAGCATGGCAGTTAAGGCTAGGAGGGTTGATCTGGAGAGTCTGGTATGCATTTGCTGAGTGATAGGTGTAGTAGCAAAGGCGCAGTGGTAGCAGTGTAGTGGCACCTAAATTAGTAGTCAGGCATATATGAGAAGTACCTAGTGCTATCGTCTGAATTAGTGAGGATGGCTGCGGATATGGCTGCAGAGGGTGGGTGGCCAATCCTATGGAGCCAAAATACAATGCAAAGGGGAATCAGTGTAACAGCTATTGGTTAAGTGAGGAGTGGGTTTTGAACATTTCAGTATGCAAAAATCCTATATATTAGTGTTACAATGTCTGAAACAGAATAAATGCGACATTCACTAAATGCAGTAGTGTTACAGTATAGATATAACGTAACAATCAATATGAGCGAGGCAAACCCTAATGCAGATGATATCTAGGATGTATATATGACAGTCCGACTAGATCGGTATTGAAATGTTCATAGCATTATACGGAGGATGTATCACATAGGAGATATCGCTCACAGGCTGCTGCGGCCGAATTCCACACAATCTAATGGGGAAAAGTGAACACGTTTTGTGCACAATATTTGGCAGCAGTGTCAGTTATCACTACGCAGTGGCGACTTTGTAGAGGGAGGTTCGAGAACTAGAACAACAAGGTGTTGAAGAAGCATGAGTGGTAGTGGCGACACTCTTGAATATTCAAAGGTTTAATGGGCAACAATCATTAACAGACTATCATAGGTGTAGCTTAGGATAGGACTGATTTTTTCCCAGTGGCAGTTATAGTTAATGTAGTGACCGCTGCCTTCTGTCCAAAGGTATAGTACAGTTATACTGTGTGAAGACTATAATTCTAAGTTACATTAGGTGGTTGCCTACCAGCAGTGATCTAGTAGAACAGTCACTTGTGTAGTTTTGAGGATCTGGTTAGTTAGGTGGATCAAATCCCGGCTGGGATTTGGGAGTCGGCTAGAATGCGGGAGACTGAATCAGTAGTCGGGTGGTGTTTAGTTGCAGGCACGGTGGTAAAGTTGATATGGCAGGGACAAGTGTGGTCACAATGGGCAGGGGTTTCTGGCGTTTTTGTCTGGCACCTCTGGACAGGCTCATGACAGGTGCCTTATCTGGGTGCCTTTGCTGCTGCCTGCTCACGCCACCAGTGATCCGGATTGTCCAAAAAAGCAATGCTGCAACCAATGGGCAGCATGGGAAATGTCGTCAGGGTAACAAGGTGAGCATAGGCCCACGATTTACACAGTGGCCATTTTGAAGTAACGCATGGAATATATCTTATATAAAGATACACGTGGCACGCAGATGCAGATCTGCAAGGTGTTCCTCTATGAAATGCACAATATCAATTTATTGCAAAAGCAGGCAATCTCAGCATGGTAAATGGAAAGGATGCAGATCGCTTCTTTCCATCCAGGAAAATCGTGGCATAAATGCATAAACACAGCCAGATTTGAATAGCAACCTGAATCAGGAGCCAGCAGTGGGAGCAAAAACGTGGTGCAATCAGAAGTGCAGACATGGGAGACAATCAGAGAAGGAAACAGAGAGTCACAAGAGGGTAGAAGCATGTCAGGAGGAGGAAATAAACCCATAGTTATGGAGGTGTGTTATGGAAGTCCAGATTTCTTGATAAAGTGAGGTAGCAGCATCATGGAAGTCAAGTGCAGGGGTGTCAAGAAAATACCTCAGGAAGCGTTCTGGTAGCGGACAGGGAGCAGACAGGGGCCTTCGTTGCTGGCCTTAGTTGTTGCAGCAGGCCATGGAACAATGGTTCACATTAAAAACTGTAGTGTCCACATCACATTGTGTAGCGCTGGTTAGGGGTGTCAATGTCACCACCTTTAGCGTTTCCTTGTCGCCCTGATAGCAGCAGGCCCCAGATACATGACCCATTGTGCTAACAAAACAAAGGGCACCATCGGGAGTCCTTGAGCCCCTGGTTAGGTGTCCATTTGTCAAGACATTCCCAAGGTACATGTTGCTGAAGTCCATTAAAGAACCAGAAAAGCTGCTTTCCACCTTCAGTGTACCCATCCATTCACCCTTGCTAGTGGCCGCAAACTTGTGATGCCTCTTGCTAAATCTAAAGAACAACTCCACTGCATCGGGGTACAAGCCACAACGTCAATGAGCCTTGTTGGGGGACCACAACCGCCCAATGCCCCTTGCTGAATCTGAAGAACAAGAACAATGCGTAAGGGTCACAGACACTCCGTCGACCCTTGCTGGGTCCTGCAAAGCAACAATGCCCAAAACTGCTGGAATTTGTTGAATCAGGTGCTCAAATCTCCATAAATCCAATGGCAGTCAGTTGTCAGGTGGCACAATGCATTTCTTCACTGGCTGCCGGTTGCACAACCCTTCTGTTGGAATACATGGTGTCTCAAAATACAAAGAGAATATAGGATCAGAATGGGATATTTTTTAAACAGCGCCAATCACCTCTTTGAAATATTCAAATACAATTTTCCATCTGCCGCAGTCAACATATTCCGGGGTAAGCGTTCGCATCTTGAGTCCAATTAGACATCCTAGCAATTGCCCCATTACAACAAAACAATCGACATTTCAATCAGTTTGTGTGAAAGAATCTCAGCTACAGCGCTTAATCAAAATGTCAGATCTTTGACAAATATTCGAATCCCACCATGCATGGCCCGCCAGAATTGGGAGTTCACAAAGTCCAGCAGCTTGGGCCTTGTCAGTATTGTGTGATACATGTGTGGAGTCAAAACTGTATTTTAAATTGCTATCGCTCTGTATTTAACTCTGATAAAGCACTGCATGCATTAGCAATCCCATTGAAGCTTGCACATTTAAAAGATGCAATCCTAACACTTTGAGGTTCCCTTGCCTGCAAAAAATAGGGACAAAAGCTTTTAAACTTTTTACTGCTTTGCTCACACCGTCCATGTAATGTAAATTTCACCACTTTACAATAAAACAGGAAAACAACTCTTCTTCTCAAACCTATTCCCTGACTTCAATCCCTAGCCCCCCCTCTCAGACCCCAGAAACCTCCGCCTAGGTGGAAAACTGTGGATGCACAGTGGACATGGATTTATCCCTCTCTCAACCGATCAACTCCATATCCAGAACCTGTTTCTTCCATCTATGCATCCTCATGCGTGTCTTCCCATACCGCACCTATCCTCCCGCCTGACTATGCAAACTGCCTTTACCTAGGTGCACCAGAGTTTCAGCTAAGGAAACTACAAAGAGTCAAAAATGTTTCGCCGCACCTGCTCATTTGCCCCCTTCCCAGAGAACACAACAGCCTTACACTTAGAGTCCTCCATTGGCTCCCTACTGGTCAATGTACTACCTTCAAAGCCATGTGCATCACTCACTGTGCCATCCACAACACCGTCCCAGAATTCCTCAAAAACAAAATCACTCTCTACCACCCATCAAGGACACTCAGATCTGGCACAGCATCTCTCCTATTTGTCCCACACTACAACTCCACCAGACTGGGCGGATCCTCCTTTACCGTCCAAGCACTGTTCATCTGGAACTCTCTGTCCCTGCACATCTGCAACTTTAACAATCACTTGGAATTCAGAAAGGCCTTCAAACTCTGGCTCTTCCCTTCCTCCTCTTGAAACCCTTTCACACTCTATACTGCCAATACATGCACAGAAACACTAGCTGAAGCCAAAAACACACCTATTCACCAAACCTCCACAAATGCCAGCAGCGTTTATAGCCGCACACTGTGATACATTTTTGCCCCTACCCCCTCAATGGGAGACAATTACACATCACCCCCCGTCCCTCAGTGCCCCTCTCCCACTGCTCAGAATTTAATTTCTAAGGAGACCGCAACATGCGAGACCAGTCAATCACATTGGACCTAGAAAAATGACATTGAAGATTAACTCCCTCCGAGTTTAATGTATGCATACCTTGCACCATGTCTGTGGACACAGGCCATAGGCACAGCTACCCATACATGCACACCTACGAAAAATGTCAGTCTTGCTGGGCACTGTAAGGAAGGCATGGTATCAAAGCAAGACAGACACAAGTGATTCAAGGGTGTTTATTAAACTGTAAAATGGGTGAGATAAATGCCTAATTTAAACCTAAAGCTAAGATGGGAGCAAGCTATCACCCCATCAAATAATAATAATACAGTCCTAGTAGTGTCTAGTCAAATAAAAAGGGCATATAGTAAAAGAAAATAATCCTTAACGCTATGCTACAAAATAGTGAGTGATAATGTTTGCAAGAAAAGAAAGAAATGTTCACAAAATGATGAGTCAGGATGTCATGGCTGGGGGTCTCCCTTCCCCACGTTTTCAGCATGGGCTTCTGGCTCAAGCTTACAGTTCCTTTTCTCTATATCATTTATCTTCTCAAGCAAAGTCTTTTACTTCAGAGAGGCCTGACATTCCAAAACCAACAAAAAAAAAAAAAAAACCTTCTGGTAACCTTCACATTGGGTGGTTACTCTTCCACCTAGGATCCCCTCTCAGCTAGGCTCCGATCCTCCTTTCAGCACAAGCCTCTCAAAACACTTGTCAATTGAAACAGGGCTTCCAATGGGCGATCATGTCTTGCTGGGTCATTCTATTATTCTATGGCAAGTGCGTGCTTTCACAATATCACAGTTCATACGACGTTCCCCTCAGCCGGGTGCAAACGCCAGTTTTACAATTCCCTCAGTCGGGTTTACACTTTCCACAGTTCACACTTTCTACAATGTGTCAAGGGCTTTCCATTGTACAAGGGGTTTGGCTCGACCCTTGCATGACCACCTTGAAACCTTAGGCCGGCATTCTCTATGGCCTCTTGGTACTTGTAGTTTCACTATTTCCCTGTTCAATACTTTCCTTGTTCAGGAGAGGGGTACCAGCCAGAGACCTTCCAATGAGCATCCACGTGGCGCCGGACCACTCTATCTCTAGTACCAAGTTCATTCACAAATACCTCTGTCTCTTAATCTTCTTAATGTTGCTCCTGCAACATTGAGTCTAATACAGTCCGGTCCACTATCAGGATCTACTGACTCACCAGCTGTGCTGAATTTGTTGGCATTTCTTTTGCCACTGGAGTTAAGGACGGTACCACAATGCCAACCACGTCTCTCCACCATGGTAATCAGTGCAGGAGGGTTCCATATACCGTTGACATCCATCACACCACTCGCCAGCTGCGATTCCTGGTCTAATGTTTCTTTCATCAGAGGATGCGTGGGACTGGGTCGAAAAGGGCAAGGACAACTTTCAGGTCCCACTGCCTTTCTCCTCAATTTGAACTGCTGTCCGGGAATAGCTGCTTTCTCATGCGTTCGGCCTTGCTCAGAGTGTACTCTTGTGCGCCACCTTTTATCCCAGTGGGGAAGGGAAAGGGCAGTCAGGTGTGTGTAGTAGTGAGCAATTGCCTGACTCTGCCTGACCCTTGTGTTGGGAAATGTCAGGTAAATGACTCTGGCATTAGTCTGTTGTCATGGTGTCAGAAAGTGTTCATGTTGGGAAAAGGGGGGTAGAGTTTCTAAGTATCCTACTGGGCAGGATGAGTAAAAGGTGTCATAAGGAAGGGGATACCAGGTGATCCTCCCGCACTGGTCTACCCCCAGGAACTGGATCCAATAGCGATGGCCATGTCTGGCCACCTGTATGCCAGATGCCAGTGGACTAGCGGGTGAGACAATTTTAGGTTTCTCACAGCACACATCTAATTTCCGGCAGTAGCACTCTATCCGAAACCACCAACAGCAGCCACCCACATGCCTGACCTCCAGGCTGCTTACTGGAACTTAGCCAGCCCACCTAACCTGGCAAAATGCACACACACACATCTTTGAATGAATTCTTATAATCTCCCACACATGGACACCGGTCACTGAGGGCATTCCAACCACAAAGTGCACTGAGGCCATACAAATGGGGGAAAGGTTACTATATAAATGACAAATAGAATACAATACAATACAATACACTTTGCATGCCCAAAACAAATAAAGTCAATTGTATACATCAAAATATAGAATGAGTCCAATATCCCCCATTAGCCACTAGCTAAATTAAATGGTACAGAATTTGGAACTTGAACAAGGCCGACTTTTACACATTGCCAATCACTCCTTTGAAACATTCAAATATAATTCCCCATCCGCCGCAATACACAACATATTGTGGGGTAAGGGACTGCACTGTGAGTCCAATCTAACACCTTTGCACTTGCTAATTTGCCATTTCAGTCAGTTTGTGATCAAAGAATCTCAGCTACACGGCTTCTTTAAAATGTGTGATGTTTGACAAAAACTCGATCCCCATCGTGCATGGCCAGACAAAATTGGGAGTTCATAAAAACCTGCATCTTTCATACAAGCAACCACAAGGGTGTCAAACTGGATCATAATCAGTTTGTGAATAATAAACGAGCTGCTGTGTTCAATATTTGCACAATATTTTACAATCAGTAGCAACAAGCGAGGTAGAAAAAGCATATATGCAAGGATATGTTGTGCGCACATGTGTGCGTGTGTGTGTGTGTGTGATGCAGAATCTTACTCCTTGGCTTGGAGAGGTTTTGCTCTACAGTGCTGCAGAGTTATATGCTTGGAGAGCCTGCATTTACAAATGGTTCACATTATTTAAGCAACAAGACCCGAGCAGGGTGGGGCATTAACACTTCAGGTAATGCCCTGGGGCCCATAGTTACATACCCTTAACAAAGGCGCCGGGGCATTACCTGAAGTGGTAATGCCACCTTTGCAAGGGGTGTATTGGGGCCATTGAAAACGATAAAAAAGTAAACAAACAAAATGGGCACCACCAAGGAAAGGTAGAAGGGACTACATGTAGTCCCTTCTGCCTTTCCATGATGGCCATGTCGCAGATTGGGAGCGGACGCACTGGAGACAGAAGTGTTTCCACTGTGTTCACTCTTGAAAAAGCAGGTACATGTGGGGGGAGGGAGGGAAGGGAAATGTGGGCAAGGGGGCAGGAGGGGAGCCACTTACCTCATTCCGCAGGCAGGGGAGATGCGGGCCACAAGTCCTGAGGAGGGTCAGGGCGGCGAGATTACTGTCTAGTAACGCCCATGTTCTGAGCCTCCCAATTGGCTGGGAGGCCGCCACACCACCATTGCAGTGCACTAATTTGAAATAAGACCCCCCCATGTTTTACAGTTAAGTCAGAGTAGGCTTAAATATTTGCACAGGATCACACACTTTGGATGAACAGTGAAGCAGGGATTTTAACCCACTCTATAAACCTGACCTTATACTTTCCTTCTCCCCCCCTTGCTTTCATGCATCTGCAGTTGAATTTCTTATGTGCAATATTTACATTAGCTAAAGCTTAGCATGGGCATTACAAACAACATTTGGCTGTAGATCAAACCCTGCATGAACAATAACAATGACTAAAATGCATCTGGGCATTCTGTACCAATATCCAGGGCAGTCTTTTTAAAAACCTTCAAAAACTAAGATCCACAAGACATAGTCTTCCGGGGGTGACCCTCTGTCATGCACATCTCTGCCCATCTCCATTTAAGGAAAGGGTCACCAGGTGTTCTAAATACTTCCAAGTTTATTTACAAAACACAGAGACTGTATAACATGTAAATCCTTATAGCAAGATGTTAAGCCAGAAGAATATTGCTGTGTTTTTAATTTTCACATCTTGACTGGTAAAATATAAGCCCCAGGATGCATGGGAATGCAAGCCTTTTAAAACTATTTCCCTCCCCTGGCCTGCAGTGCTTAAGTCACAGCCTAAAAGAAGCAGTGTAAAACTCAGATAGAGATGAAGATTCCTTGTTAAAAAAAAAACTCCAGCTCTTTGTTATTCCTGCTGCTGGGAACATTTGCGTAGTAACATAAATGCAACTGTCTTTTTTTCTCCATTTCAGACTAACAGACATCATGCTTTCCAACTCATCTATCCAGGGTGCTTTGAAATGGTACATTTTTAACAATACAAAACCCTGCTGTAACACTTAGGCACTTTAACAGATTAATAACTCTATATTTTAATAATTTTAAAGAACTGCTCACCTTAAACTCTGCCAGTCATCGTCTTGAAGTCAACTGTTAATTTGATTAGTAGACACAGAGCTATCTTCCAATCAATGTTTGGCAGGGGGTCACAGTCCTCTGTCCGGCCTGCCGGCATCTCCAACAGAGATCCAATTAACTCCAGATAGCCCAGATTCCTCACCTGTCATGCCAGAAGCTCCTGTCAATGAGTCACCCAGCATGAGATGCCCGCCCAGGGTGATTTCCAATGCTGACCACAGCTGTCAAAAATTCTGCCTGCAGTTAAAAATCCACATGTGTGCCAGGAGATGCCCTTGCACCCTTCAGAAGTACACCTTTGAAGGGGTATAAACCTGCATGCCCTACCTCACACCTCTCCCCATGCTGCTTCCTGGTCACAGAGGCACGATGCATCTAGACTCAGCAACAAACACTCAATGTCCTGCAGGCCGCGTATTTCCTGCCTGCAATACAAAGAAATATATGCTTGTTGCCTGTGTCACTGTAGCAGAATCTAAATTTAGCTGGGCCCTCCTGGCCGATGTTCCCTTTCTCTTTCATATCACCCCAGCAGCCTTCTATCAGAAACTGAAAATAGCCCTCCCATCCCTGATGACTATAGATAAGCAACCCTAGTGTGCATTTCGGGTGTTGGGAATCCTGGCATGCAGATGTGACTCATCAGAGCAAAAACAAACTTTGTAGCAGCCCCATGTGTGTTTGCTGCTGAGGTCTGCAGAAAGCAGAATTGCCAGTGTGAATCATCAGAATTCTGGGCATTCCAAAGACCCTGAGTCATTGTATTGTGCCAACTGATTCTGAGCTTCGTAGAGCAAAACCTCACCCCACAGCAACCCCTGTTTCTGATATCTTTGTTCTGTGAACAGCTGAGGCCAGTCTGCTGCAGTGCCATGGGTCTCAACGGTGCTGGCCCCCTGTGAATAGCATGGGGTTTCTGAAGGCTGTGGAGAGCTGGTGCATAGTGAGCAAGCTATTAGAAAACAGGTTGGTGCCTCTACGAAAGCCCTTTCCTTTAAGGCCATGAATTTTCCAAGCAAATGGTTTGGGGCTTTGTCTAGGCACTATGAACCACACTTTGTGTATAAAGTGAATTAAAATAGAGTTATTAATGATTGCCATCCAAGGTCTGGGGGTTTGATGGTGGCATCTATTTATATTCTATATAAAATCTGTATCAAAGTTTGATGTCCCTGCTTGATAAAGTGAATTTAACTGTCTAGTGTTATTTATAAATGCTGTCAAACGTTTGGAGTGTCATGAAGTCATCAATACTATATATAGAATGTATATCCATTTAATGAAACATTTAAATAAAATGTATAGAAAATGTATATCAAACATTTTGGAGGGCAATTACATGTAATTGGGGGTCATTAAATCAATATAAAAATGTATATTTGGAGGAACATGCAATTGTTTTGCCCTTTCCCAGGCCCTTACCCGGGCTTTCTCAAGGCACAGTTACAATAAGGATGTGTATGTTACAGTCTCCTGCGTGTGACACAATTTGTACAATTTTACACTATTTTTACATATGATACATATATCCACTACTTTTGAAATGTTCATCTCATAATATTCATGCATACAATTCTCCTACATAGATGTGCATTCTTGTCTGAGCACCTAGTGTTCAAGGTCTCAAAATGGAGTATGTTGGCATTTTGTAAACATTTTAAAAAAATGTAAATGCATTTTGTTTTACAACTTATAAAAACACGACTTATCAATCTCACTTGCGGGAACTCCTGCTTTAATTGAAGGGCTAGGTTTAAGCAACCCAACATACCAAAACTCTCTATTTCACTTGCTGACTAGTGAATAACAGTAATTGCTGGGTTCTGCTGCCCGGCTAGACCATCCAATCAAAAAACAAGAAGTGAACATGTTCACAATTATTAAACATTGAGGGTCGGCGCACTGAATATAATATTGTCCACTCCCACTCTACCATATATAAATATCACTACAAAAGCACCCGCTTTCAATCACAACAATCTCCATATAAATATGCTATGCGTGGGTTTGTGGGTTTGTGGCGCGAAGAGTTGTTCCTTAAACAATTCTACACCGTTTTCACCAAGCTGCACCAAATGTGTACACTTACTGTTAGGACCCTCCGGACATTACTGCCTACATGACATTTGGTATCCCACCGCCATTTGGTGACATTTGGTTTCCCTGGATTTCAGCAAAAGTTAAAATTGGTTTGTGTTTTGGCAAAGCGTTGTCCCTTATACAATTCCACACCATTTCACCAATCTGCACCACATTTTGCATACTTACCTGTTAGGACCCCCGGGACATTATTGGCTACATGACATTTGGACACCTCACTCCTTTACATGGATTTCAGCAAAAGTCAAAATGTGTTTGTGGCTTTATGGCCTGGTGACGTATCCCTACACCATGTTCGCTGGGAAGGGAAACAGAAAATGTATGAGAGGTGAATGGACCTGAGAGGTGAAGGTGAAGGCAGGTACCATTCCAGAAAGTTCAAAATGTTTGCTACGTCAGGTGAAACTACTTTTACAGAGAATATTTGCGAGATGGTGCCTGCAGACGTAGCCCTAAACCATGTTCACCGGGAAGGGAAAGAGAACATGTTGTTCCTCAACCGGACCTGACACTGGGAACAAAACGAAAACCATGTTTCAACATCCTAAAAAAACATGGTGTCTGAGATATTTGCACTGCAATGCACTGCAACAAACTGCAGCACGCCTGGATAAGGTGGAACAGCGACATACAGGATCATTCATTTTCAACAATTAATGAGAGTGTTATCATGTCAGTCTACAGAACACATTCGGAGAATGGGTACTTTTGCTAGTATTCTAATAAATGCTAAACATACTAACATTCTACTCACAAACTTAAGCAACATGCAGAAAGAGATGTTAAACATCATCAACAAGCTAAGGAACCCAACAGCCTGCAACAACACACCCACACACTCATCTATGCTTTGGCCTTGCAGACTGCTTCATAAAGAAAATAACAAACATCCGGCAAGTCATCAAGAGCATACCCAAAAAACCCAAAAACTCCCTTTATCAACCAATGCCGGAAACAAACACAAGACTTAACAACTACTCTCCAATATTGACTGAATAATTTGCCAGCCTAGTCAACAAAAGCAACAGAGCCGGCTCAGGAGCAGACCCTTGCCCACCAGACATTTAAAAGAGCATCCTCAACCAAAACACCTGCAGTTTACTTCTGAAACCTCTTCGACACTCTCCAGCAACAGGAAATGTGCCATGAGTCTTCCAATCTGCATAAATCAAGCCACTACTTAAGGAACCATCAGGAAACACGGAAGACCTAACCAACTAACCATCAATTTCAAACATCCTGTACTTGTAAAAACTCATGGAGAGCTATGGGTATGAACACATCCTGGAACACATAGAAAACAATTGGATACTAGAGCAGGCACAAGTTGGCTTCAGACCCACAAGAGGAACAGAAATAGCATTACTATCTATTATGAGATTGCCTAAAAACCAACACAGACTCCAACGTCACATGGGCACTAATACTAATAGATCTATCTTTGACACAGTAGCTCATGAAACACTCATCAAAAGACTTGAAGAAATATTAATCGTCAATACAATGTTACTATGGTTAAAATCCTTCCTGGAAGAAAGAACGGAAGCAACATGGCTAACACCCTTTTACTCGGCACCTTGCACAACATACTGCAGCGTTCCACAAGCCTCATCACTCTCACTACTGCTCTTAAACATCTAGAGGACCCCTCTCATTAAACTCAGCAAAAGACATGGGGCCTCATTACAAGTATGTTGGTAACTCGGTGGTAAATCTGCTGAGATACCACCAAATGGATTTACCATTACCACCACTTGGTCTGGTAGGATTACCGCCAGATTACAAGTGGTGGTCTGGCAATGTTATTTCTCATAGGATTCCATGTCAAAAAACAGCAAATATTACCAGCAGAATTACTCCCGGTGGTAATGCTGCCGGCAGCAATTGCCGTTTTTGGTGGTAAGGTGGTGGAATTTTGCTGGAAGTTTTTCCTCCACCTTACCTCCAAATCTATAGTTCAGTGGTGTGGTAATGCAGTGGTGTTACCAGTGTTTTTAACCACACTGCCGATCTCTTAATGAGGCCCCATATGGTCTTACCTGCTACAGCTAAGCAGAAAACACACAAATCATCCACAAAATCAACACCAGTGGAGAACAAGGCCCAACCCTTATTAACTGTCTCAAAGAAATAAGCCATTGGATGAGTACCAACAGCCTTAAACTCAAAATAGAAACCAAAATCACTCCTAGCGACCCATCGAACCAATACTACATCCCATGGCCTACCGAAATGGGAAAGCGTCAAGAACCTTCCAAAGTGGTTACAAACCTCAGAAAATTAATGAACAATGATTTACACACTCGAACCGCAAGTCAACGCAGTAGTAAAGAAACGATTCTTCCACCTACACACAACCAAGCGGATACTACTTTTTCTCACCTTCCCACATAGAACACTCACTGTCACCTCCTCGTCATGTCAAGAAAAGATCACTCCAACAACATCAATCTCAGAATGCCAGATGACTTAAGTAAATAATTACAGTGAATACAGAACGTAGCAGCAAGACTACTTTTCAGAGTCACTAAGAGAGAAAACATCACACACGCACAGAGACCATTGGCTACCACTAAAAACATGTTTTTTTCAAAACACTATGTTTAACTCACAGAGCCATACATGGCAAATGAGCAGAATTCATACAGGGAATACTCTCCATCTACAAACCATGACAAAGACTAAGGTCCAGTAATGGCATTCCCCTCCAACCAAAACAGTTAAAAAAACAAAAAACGTAGTGGATCAGCATTCTCCTGCATCTCGATAAAACTCTAAAATACACTCTGAAACCACAGAAGATCACCTTAAATTTAGACAATTGCTAAAACATTGCTATTTAACTCTCCTAACTAAGCAGGAAACTCTGTTGAAGGGAAAAATGCCAACACCTAATACAAAAAAAAGAATAAACCAAAATGTGGATATTCTAAAGGGCACAGACAACACCCAACACTAACCCTACTAAAAACGTCCCAGTTTCCTGCCTACTCACTCTCAAACACCAAAAAGAACACGCACATACCTCTACCGCAACAGAAACCTTAAACTGCCACAAACTGCTCACACTCTGCAACACCCAATTAAACAAACTAAACCAATTACACACAGCACCTCCCATACTCACTCATACACCAAACACCACATAACCCTTACCAACAAAAAACAAACCCATGACACAGTGATCGTTTTTTCCAAACTTAAAATGCCAACAGCACATCAAAACTCCCTTGCGCTTTCCCTCTCGATCCCACTAACATAGCCCTCCCAAACCTTTCTTCCTTTTCGGTTCCAATAGAGCAGCAGCAGATGAAAAAATGTCAGCTGTGCATGGAAAAAACAAAATAACATAACTTATCTTAGCATGGGTTTCTTTATGAGCATAACTAACATTTCAATGGAACATTTCACATAATTCAAATAGGATTGAAGCATATGATTTTCTCTGACATCAAGACAAGTATGTGCTGGAGAAATTGACATTACTCACGTTCAAAAATATCCATGCAGCAACTCCCCTGTGCAGTTGGAATGCAGTGAATGTTTTCGCAAGGAGAGGCCCTTTGGCATATAGGCAAGGACCAGCTAACATAGGGCCATGTGTTAAGCCATTTACATGCAAAATTCAACTTGTTTGCATTGGCTCATGTAGGTGTGCATTCACAAATACTGTCCTCTGGAATCTATATTTTCTATTCTGAACCCACATGCATCGTGTGTGTGTGTGTGTGTGTGTGTGTGTGTGTGTGTGCATGTGTGTGTGTGTGTTCCTTTTAAAAGTGGCCTACATGTAAAGCTTGCTGCCTCTTTATGTTTCTCAGCTGGAGATGTAATATTCTTCAGTAACAGATATTTACTTGACAATTCTCTTCACTTCCCCACTACACCTGATTCTGCCTAGGCATTGATACATAGGAGAATGCAAAGGATTTACACTTTGCACAGTTCTTAATGAGTAGAATTACTTATTTCCACATACATTTCACCACACAAACATCCAGTCTATACTATGGCCTAGACTGACGGCATCAAAGCATGATAACACCAGTTTTGACCTCTAACTATATTTACAAATAATACGTAACTTTAGCAAAGGCAATCCACTTTAATGACGCAGGCAAAATGTTTTCAGTTTAGAGTTATTTTTTTCCTTGTAAAGTGGATAAGAACAATCTCTCACTTTGCATTCAATGTATGTATGAGCGAAAATGGGCATGCATTGATCAACAAATGTATTCCTGTTTTAAAGTGCACTCCCTTTGCATTCCCAGTCCCTTTTCCTTCCTAGGTTTTACCCTTATCAAAGTTGGATAATTTTGGGGAGTGGGCAGGGGTTTCATTTAATTTCACCTTAAGATGCAACTTCAGATTTTGGGATAACCAACGAGGGGCCCAGTCAGGCAACATCATCATGTCAGCAAACCCTCAATTCATGGGGGCCTTTTTGGAATCAATCACCAAGCATTGGCTGGTCCTCCCTTCATGGGAAGCTCTGGCCTCCTTCTCTCAATGGGCAGGTCTCAGGTCAAGGTCAAGTTATGTGCTAACAGTCAGTTTTCTTGCTCTGAAATCTCCAGTTGGTTCCATCAGGTCTCTTCCTCACCCAATATTCCATAATCCCTCCTTCTGTCCTATAGACATCCCATTACATTTTCCTCTAAGCCCACCCCTGGTTTGTCACAGAAGAGTGGTTTGTTTTCCATATGACCAACAAAGAGGGCAGAATGTACTCTTCTGAAGAGAAACTGGTTTTGTTTTTATGCTCTAATTTCAGGACTCATCAATGCTATGGAATGCTGCCAATTTCTGACGATTGTATGCATTTTTGCCATTTTTGAGCAATTTTCAAAATGATAACATAAATTTGGTTTCAAGATTCTGATACAGCATACTTTTATCTACAAGCAGTGCTACTACGAGGTCAACCAGATTTGTTGTTATGATGCACTGCTAAATTCCTTGTTTGCACATTTAAGGTGAGATTCTTGTTCCTGTAAAGACATTAGGATTTCCTTGTTGTGCACTTACAGCAGTTCCCCACAAAGGGCAGAAACAATTCGTCACCTAAATATTCTGTCTCCATATTACCACTAGTCACAGTAAATGATCTTGGCTGTGTTTAACTTCAATGACCTTTAACGTTGACTAATCCAAGGCTTGTACTAATGTACTTTTTATGAATTTATGTGAAATAGAATCTTTCAAGGCAAGGTCTGGTGTCATGAGTGAATGCCTTAAGAAGATTTATATTGTATACATATTCTGAAAAACCATGTTGAAAACAATGAGGGAGCCTCTCGGATAATGTTAAAAGCCATTTTGCCCGACTACACCCTGTCATTATTTTCTATCCAATTCCAACTGGACTGGAGGCCCTGAACTCTTTATGTATATGAATTTAAATTCATGGGATACACCATTGTTGGGAATGTAAAGACACAAAGTGTAAGGTTTGTGACAATTATAGTCACTGCAAAACTTTTACACAAGCGATATACAAAGATATAGCAAGGACTGGACCCTCACCCAAGGACTCAGCAGCGGAGTGGATACTGGAACGTGTCTGTGTTTGAAGTGTAGGAGAACCAATGCAATAGGAATCCCCCTGAAACTCCTCTCTCACCCTGTGACAAAAAGCCCCAGGCGAAGAGAAGAACTCCAGGGAAATCCTCGAAGGGAATAAAACCCTGCGTGTCTGGATATAATCTGCTTCAGATGTTTCTTCTAGGCAGAAGGCTGGTTCAAAGGGTACAGTAAGGTAAGTAAAAGAGAACCAGAGGAGATTCACCCCTTTAAATGTTGAATGCAGTGGGTAATGACACAAGGACCGAAGATCCGGATCCTTGAGAGGTTTCACTATCAAAGAAATAAGAGTTAGACCAAGATAGTTAGAGGGAATAGTGACTGGGTTTCTACCGACTGAAATGTACCTGGGACACGAAACTGGATAGTATCTGAGCTGTAAACAGAAAGTCGTGTAATGCTTCTTGTAAGGAGAGGACTGAAAGATAGGAGATTACAGAGTTAGGCAAGAACTAGTAGTTGAGCAGAACTAAGAAGCTGACACTGTCCTTTACCTTTGAAGAAGCTGGAAAAGGATTGGAGTGGGAACGTGAAGGAGAAGTCTGTGTATGTGTAAGCGTTTGTTCCAGGAAGTCTGGGGTAAAGTTTTCAGGTCCGCGAGTGTGAGTCAATTCGCTCTGATAATTTGAAAACAGAAAGTGAGCTTGAACAGAGTTTGTAAGAAGAACAGGAAGACAAAGCATAGGTCCGTACTTAGGAAGTGTTGTTTCAGAAGAGTAGCAAAGCATCTTCTTGTTGGAGAGAGCGCCAGGTATGCTGTGTGTGGCGTAGGGGGCGGAGTCAAACTGCCATTCGGGAGTCGAACATCTCGACTACTGTAAGCGGGATGGACTGCCACTTTGAGAGAAAAAATGGACACTGCATACCGTCGAGTCCACTGATGCCAGAGTGACCAGCGCCTCCCAAGAGGCGTGACAGTATGCCCCCTCCGAAGGGGCGGGGAACCCGGTTTACCAGGATGGCAACAATAGAAGCAGCGAAGCAAACCCGGTGCATGGACAGCAGAAGCGGGTTCCCAAGATTGCTCCGCTTGCGAATAACCATGATCAAATCAATCAGATATTAGATGCGACCCCTGTAATAGCGGGAGTCGCAAATGCCAGCAACCTCAAACTCAGGGCCCGAAGGAGTAGAAACTGGAGGGGGATGAGAACCAATGAGTGTAGAAAAACAGTCCACCACATCCTTCTTCAGCTGGGAAATGTGGAAAACAGGGTGAATTCGGGACCAAGAGGGAGGGAGACGTAGAGAAAAGGCAGCAGATCCCACACATTGTACAATCGGGAAGGGACCAAAGTACTTAGGTGACAGCTTAGAAGGCACCAAGTGATGGGGCAGAAAGCGAGAAGCCAACCATACAAGATCTCCTGGAACCAGTCGCGGGGCCGGAGTACGGCGTCTGTCGGCAAAACGTTTGATATGTTCCTGAGCGGCCAGAAGAAAGGTCCGAGTAGATCGCTGGCCATCCCGAATATCCAATAGTAAACTGTCCACATCAGGAAACCTAGATGGGGAAGAGAAACCCACAGGAAAACAGGTAGGATAGAAACCATAAGAGCAAAAGAAAGGGCTGGCATTCAGGGCAGAATGTCTAGAATTATTATAGGCAAATTCTGCCATGGGCAATAATTAGCACCAGTTGTCTTGGGAGGCTGAAATATAACAGTGTAAGTATCCTTCAAGTGTCTGATTTAGACGCTCTGTCTGACCATTGGTTTGTGGGTGGAATCCAGAACTCAGATCCCTGTTGATGTTAAGACCCTTGCAGACCTGGCACCAGTATTGCGAGGTATATTGTGGCCCTCTATCCGAAACAATGGTCTCAGTGAGACCATGCAGTGAAAATATCCCTGCGATGAAGATCCTTGCCATCTGAGCAGCAGTGGGAACCTGAGGAAGTGGAATAAAATGAGCCATTTTTGTAAAGTAGTCCACGGCCACCATGATTGTCGTACAACCTTTGGAAACGGGTAGATCCACCACAAAATCGGTAGAAATAAGTTGCCAAGGACGAACAGGAAAGAAGGCCCAGTGGAGCAAAATGTGGGGTTTTGGTTTGTAAACAGGTAGAGCAAATTAGGCCACCAGAAATGTCATAGAACCAATTCAGTAGTGTTGGCAATACCCCTGTGTCCAGCCATCTGTGAATCATGACATAATTGCATCACAGTTCTTCTGAGATCTTCTGAAGGAACGAATAAACGTTTCTCCCGGTAGGTACACCCTTGGAACAATACCAGTTTCAAGTTATCCAGGACATCTGGATCAGCTTCCAGAAGGTGTTTTGTAGATTCTGCGACGGATTGTAAAAAAGTAGTAACCACCTGTAGAAATACGGCTCTGGGAAAGAGGTGTTCTGACCGTAAAGGACTTGAAAAGGTGTTGTCTTTTCTTGATAAGGCGTCGGCCTTGAGATTGATTCTGCCAGGAATAAAAGTAAAAACAATGCCGTAAGGAGAAAAAAAATGTGCCCAGCGGGCTTGTCTACTGGTCCGTGTCTGCACATATTGTAGGGCACGGAGGTTACTGTGATCGGTTCGAACTTCGATAGCATGACTAGCTCCCAACAAAAGATGTCGTCATTCCTCGAAGGCCCGTTTGATAGCAAGCAGTTCTTTCTCGAGGACAGTGTAATTCCGTTCGGAAGGAGAAAGAGTCTTGGACATGTAAGCCACAGGACATTCCACTCCCTGGTTATTCTCTTGTAGTAGAACGGCTCCTAATGCATGGTGTGATGCATCCGACTCCACAATGAACCTCTTAGTTTGATCAGGGGTTATAAGAATCGGTCCGGATACAAAGCATTTTTTGAGCGCTTCAAATGACGATTGAGCTGCCTCTGACCAACTGAAATTCGCTCCTTTCTTGAGAAGGGCGGTCATTGGTAAAATCTTTTCTGAATAATTGGGAATGAAGCACCGATAAAAATTTGCAAAACCGAGGAACCTCTGAAGTTCTTTAAGACTGCCAGGAGCCGTCCATTTGGTAATTACAGAAACCTTTTGCGGGTCCATGGATACTCCATTGGCCGATAAAATGTATCCCAGGTACACCACCTTTTCCTTGTGAAACTCACATTTGTCCAACTTACAATATAGGTGGTTATCAGACAGACATTGGAGTACCTCTGTGACGTGTTTCATGTGTACAGGCATGGAGGATGAGAAGACCAGAATGTCGTCCAGATATACGATTACAGAGTGAAGAAGGAGATCAGAGAAGATGTGATCCATGAAGCGCTGGAAGACGGCAGGGGCATTAGAGAGACCAAAGGGCATAACTCGATACTCATAATGCCCAAAAGGTGTACGGAAGGCTGTCCTCCATTCGTCGCCAGCTCAAATACGGATAAGATGGTGAGTCCCACGGAGATCCAGTTTCGTAAAGACTACAGCCCCTTTTACTGCTTCAAGAATGTCAGGGATGAGCGGCATGGGATAACGATCGGGAATGGTGATCTTATTCAATCCACGATAGTCAATGCATGGTCTGAGTTCAGTAGAGTCTTTTTTCAGAACAAAAAATAATGAAGCCCCAGCCGGTGATGTAGATTCTGCAATAAGACCATGATGTAAGTTCTTTCAAAGGTAATCTTTCAGAACTTCTTTTTCTCTGGATGACAAAATGTACATCCGTCCGAATGGAATAGGGGCATCAGCCACCAATTCGAGAGCACAGTCATCTCTCCGGAGAGGTGGGAGTTCGGCATATTCAGAATTCGAGAATACCGTATGACAGTTCTGATAGATGTCAGGAACACCCTGTAAATGATTAAGGACAGTGGCGTTCGGCTTGTTTTCTTGGGAGGACGACACAGGATGAAAACCTAAGGCACCACTTGAAAGACAGTTTCCTAAACAGTATTCTGAGCCTAAAAATAGGGTTCCAGCCATCCAGTTAATATATGGGTTATGAACCCGAAGCCAGGGTAATCCAAGTATGATGGGATAATGGGCAGTTCGAATGATATCCAATATGATGGTCTCGCTATGGGAAGCTATCTTCATCAAAAGTGCTTGCGTCTGTTCGGTAATGGGCCCGGAAACTAGTGGACTTCCGTCCACCAATTCCACCAGAATAGCTAGGGATTTTAATGAACTGGGTATTCCCATCCGTTTTACCCATAGATAATCAATAAAAGGACCACCAGCCCTGCAGTCTACTAAGGCAGACACCTCCACAGGTTCTGCAGTATCCATAGAAGGGTAATGCATAGAACGACCATGGGGAGTTCAGGGGCTTCTGTAATATGAGAGTGTACATGTACCGGTGAGGAACCCTTCACTAATTCCCTATCCGTGGTTCCCCTGACGGTAGGGTGCGCGCGTTTCCCTGCCCCCTAACAGGAGCAATGGGACAATTTTGCACTGCATGATCCTTTTCCCCACAATACATGCATAGCTTTAGTTGACAACGTCTATTTCGTTCATCTGGAGTCAAGCGGCCGCGTGTCGCCTCAATCTGCATAGGCTCGTCTGTGTGGGCTTTGGTGGTAGTGGAAAAAGGAAGATCAGAAGAAATGTGCGGATTCTTAGTTTTACAACGTTCCCTATGTCTTTCATGTAAGCGGTATTCCATCTGCATCACAATGGAGGTTAATTCTGCGAGATTAGTGGGGCGAGGCACTCTTGATACCTCATCCTTTAATTCCTCATTTAGTCCTCTTCTAAATATCGTGACTAGAGCATCATCAGCCCAGGATGTGCCTGCAGCCAACTGTTTGAATCTGGTAATATACGATAATAAGTCTTGTGACCCTTGTTTGAAATCTAAAAGCTGTTCTTGAGCTGAAACTGTGATTTCTTGCCTCCCGAACATGGTCCGAAGGATATTCAAAAAGGTCGGGTAGGAATCCAACAAGGGATTATTAGTGGTAACCAATGGGGTTGCCCAGGCTAAGGCGGGGCCGGTTAGATTTGAAATCATGTGCCCTACCTTGTCCCGATCACTGTGAAAGAACGCGTATTTGAATGAAAACTGGACAGTACAAGCTTCTATGAAAGCTTTTAATTTACAAGGTTCCCCATCATATAAACCCTGAGGAATGGCACCCGGAGGCAATTCAGAACAACTAGGAGCTCTTCCCATATGTTGGCGAAGTATTGCATTTTCCTGTTTTGAAGCCTGAACTTCGGCAGTCAATGATTGAACAGCAGTCAGTTGTTGCTGGGCTGGGTCCATTTTTGGGGATCGACAGTCCGCTGGAGCCCTCTACCAAGGGTCCAAATCCTGCCCTACTCAATATTTCTTCTTTTTTGGCGTTGCTAACTGTAAGGTTTGTGACACAAAGTGTTTTCAAATCTGTTTCTCTACAGTTTTGAATTATAATGTTAATTACCAGGTTTAGGCATGCTATTTCAAAATCTCTAAGAAAAGAATTCCAAGCACATACATATGTGAGCAACGCATTGAACTGTAACATTGAGTCTAGTCTTATCATTCACAATGTTACTTTAAGTAAATTAAATGTTGCAGTCCTAGAAAAAACACAAGTTTTTATGTCGCTACATTTAATGGTTGGTTTCCTGTGCTTGATCTTTTATGCTCAGGAAAGCAGATATGGCAGAGGTGAGCTTTGGCAAGAAGGCCTGTGTACTGCACAATGTAAATTCAAGATGGCCATTGATGGAAATACACATCTGATACTTTTTCTGTGAGTTGCAGCTGAAAGAAAATATTTCACTGAACATTGATATTATATAAATGATATAAATGTATCATTTCAACAGTTCATTTGCCAACATTAAGGTGCACACTGCAAACTGACAGGTGTCCCTTTTTTAACGTGACAGCAAGCAAGAGGCAGAAATTCCTAATTTTTATTTATTTAATGTATTTAATTGGGCATTTGTAAGGTGCTTATAGATCAATTGTGTTTCAAAGCACTCACAGGGCAAAGGGAAGGGAATAAGGGAAAACAGCAAGACAGTGGAATATGTTACTCACCACCCAGAGGATGAGTGTAAGGCAGGAAACCACATCTTTATTGCTCCAGGTTTGATTGAAGGAGCTCGGTTGGGGCCTCCAACCGAACCTTCTCTCTGTGAGGGAAGAAATCTTTTTAATGATATGACCCTCCACTAAGCATCACAGTAAAAAGAGTCTGATCACTCAAAAGAGCGGGGAGAAGGCACGGCCATGAACCCAGCTGAAAATAAAGAAGTGATAAGTATGACGTAAATAAATATGCATAGAATTAAGTTCAAGACAATGCTGAAAATACCTGGGTCTCTATCAAACTGGCTACTGGTGGCACAGATTTACTACCTATGAAACAAAATATGAATATAAGACCTGCTTGGGCAAACCCACAGATATGAGAGGAAATTAAGCTTCTCTTACCACTTGGTGTTTTAGGCTTTGTCCCAAGAAGACAACGACAGTGCAAAACAACAAACAGGTAGGTTAGCGAGGGTTCTATTCCCCGATTGACACAAGGGGCGCACTAGGTACAGGTTGGTGCAAACCCTGCGCAGCGTCCACCTGTGCACTTTGAGAAAGTCAGAGAAAATCAAGTTCCCATGGTCGGCAGGTGGTGTAGGGTAGTAAGACACAGAGGAGTCCCAGCTAGTAGGGTAGGCAGGAGTGGTTAACAGTAGATGGAGTATCCACAGGTGAATCAGCAGGCTAATTGCAGAACATCACAGATGAATGTGGACACGTACACTCACCGAGAGAAAACACTATTCAGATGTGCCTTGTCTGAGGATGTGATGGAGGAGTCCCATGAAAGGACAGGTACTGCACGTAATGACAGAGAGGAGTTTCTGTGTGCTGCTAGACTGGGGGAAGGCAGGCACAAGCAATCCAGTAAACAGGAAAAAAAATTGTGACACCGAGCTGGCAGTTACAGATCCGAAAGTGAGGCAAGAGTAACCAGTGGGCAGGCTGAAGGGTCCTGGTACACAAAAGATGTCCAAGATAATGAAGGTGAAAGGCAAAAGCAATCCGTGAGGCAGGCAGGAATCGAAACCAACTAAACTAAGTCCATGAAGACGAAACTTCAAAGTAGGTGACAACTTTAAACAGAAGCGGCGAGCCGAGTGGCAAGGCTTCATTTAAGCAAATGAAAGTGTAAACAGCCGCAGAGCATATAAAAGTGACGTGAGATGATCAGGTCACATGACTATGCAACCCGAAGCGGCATGGGAATTGTAGTCTTTAAGTTCTCTGCTGCAGTTTCCATCGACCAGTGAATGGAGAAACAAAGCACTGCACACCATGAGGTAGGCAAACTGTTCTGTGCACGCACTTCTTCAAACTGACTATTCTTCCTTCAGCATGTGAATGGTGAAGCGTGACAAATATGCAAAAATACAGAAAAGAAAGCAGTTCTACTAGGCCTTGTGAACATTTGGACCGTGCAAGTGCAGAGAGAGAGAAGGGATAGGGGGAAGTTCTAGAGGATCCACAGAGGTGAAGTCACAGGGAGATAAGTGCAGGAGTTAGTGGTGAAGGCAACAGCTAAGTGCCAGGCCATGACCACTAGATGGAGGAGAGGTCACCAGCCTGTACAAAAAGTGTTGGCCTGTGAGGTTGCGTGGTGCCCGAAGGCAAGTGCAGGGGGGGAGCGGATGCTGCTGGTGATTGGATTGAAGGCCAGGAACCAGAAGGACACATAAGGGCCCAGGCCATCAATCAGAGCTATTGTGGGGTTTTGCATGGGAGTGAAAGAGGGAAGGAGGAGAAAAATAGGAAAGTGTTTGCGTAACTTGGGGAAGATCCGGCTCAAGATGGAGAGAAAGGGGGAGGGTGTTCCAGAGAAGAGAACCAGCTGAGGAGAGGGAACGGCCACCAGCCCTCTGCTTAGAGAAGCGCTTGACAATCAGAGATTTGGAGCAGGAGGATGGGAGGGATCTGGAAGAAGAGTATTTGGTGAGAGCAAGTTGCAGATAGCATTGTCCCTGGCCGCAGACAGCATTATCGATGGTGTAGAAGGATTTAGATTTGATCAATGCAGCAACCAGGAGCCAGTGGAGAGATGTTAGTGCTCGAGAGATACAGTCCCTGTACTTAAGGCCAAGGATAAGTCTTCAGCTCTATTCTGGATTAGCTGGGTGGGGCAGATAGAAGAAGAGGATAGATTAAGGAAGAAGCTCTTGCAATAGATCTGCCTGGAGAGTACCAGAGCTCTGGTGAAATTGAGCTTCTGGGGGAAAGTGAGTAAAGGGAGGATGCCCCTGAGGAGGTAGAATTGGAAATGGGCTTTCTTGGCAAGGTCCAATATGTGAGGAATGAAAGAGAGAGAGGAGTCAAAGATAACTCCCAGGGTTCTGGCCTCAAGGTGGCCTGAGTGAGCAGGGAAAGGGTGGGCAGGGGTCTCGATAGGAAGAATCTCAGTCTTACTGGCATTGAGACAGAGGTCATTGGAGGAACACCAAGACTGGATAGCGGACAGGCAGTCAGGAATGACAGAGGACAGTAGGTAGTCTGAAGAAGAGTTGGGTATCGTCTGCATAACACTGGAAGTGTTGTGAGAAGGTGGAGATAAGGGGAGCAAGAGGAGCGAGATAGATGTTAAAGAGCCAGTGGGGAAAGGTTAGAGCTCTGAGGAATGCTATAAGTGGTGATTGAAGTGGTTGAGGAGAAAGAACCCAGGATAACCTCGGAGGGTCCGTCAGTGAGGAAGGAGGTCAGCCGTTTCAGTGCCTGCTCCGAAATACCAAGGCTATAATGGAGCTGTTTTATGAGGATGAAGTAGTTAACCATGCCAAAAGCAGAGGAGAGATCGAGTAGAATAAGAACATCAGGAGAGTTGGAGTCCAGAGATGCAAGCAATTCTTCACATGTGCTCAGGAGCACAGTTCCCGTGCCTCTGGATGCTCCGAATCCAGATTGATGGTTGTGCAGGCAACCAACAGGATGCTGGGCCAGTTGAGGGAATAGCAACTTCTCCAGAAGTCAACTTCTCCAGAAGTTTCCCAAGGAAGGGAGTGAAAGAGATGGGGTGGTAGTTAGCTGGACATGAAAGGTTGGTTGAAGGCTTTTTCTGGAGGGGGTACACAAGAGAGTGCTTGATGGAAGAGGGAAAAGACCCAGAGGCAAGAGAGTAATTGCAGAAGTCTGCAAATACTGAGGCAAGGGAGCCAAGTTTGTCCTTAATAGTTCTGGAAGACCAGTCTGAGACTGGTTTGGAAGAGACCTTCATAGAGCAGACAACTCTAGTGACCTCGTCCAGTGTGATAGGAGAAAAGGACAAAAGCATGTATGAAGGAGGAGGAGGAGCAAAAGGTGGCATGGGAGTGGAGTGGGATGGGGAGGATGAGAGATAAATCAGGATGTCCTCAGTTTTAGCTATGAAGTGGATGGACGGTGCAGTGCAGAGGGCCTGGGGTGGAAGAGGCGAGGTAGAGACTGCAGATGGGTTGGTTAGTTTCTTGCAGATTTTAAAGCGATCAGCCATGTTGTTAGAAGCTCCAGAGATGCGGTCCTGGATGTGAGCCCTCTTCTTGGAGCAAACAGAGAGACAATATTGCCTTTGGAGAAGGTGACAGGCCAGTTTATCACAGAATGAGCTCGATGTCTGCCACTTCCGTTCAGCAGATCTGCACTTGCGTTTCAGGGCTGCTAGATCAGTGGCATACCAGGTATTACGCTTGGAGGCAGGTTTCAGGTGGATCCTAATGACAGGGGCAAGAATGTCAAGTGTGAGTGATAGCAAGTGCTAGATTGTTGAGAGCAGAGTCAGTAGTTGAGTTGGAGGTTGGAGCAGGGGGGTGAAGTTGGAAGTGAAACCAGCAACTGACACTTGCTTCATTGGACAGATGTTCGCAAGCGAGGCTGGCAGAGCTGGGGGAGGCTCGGTCAGAGGGCCCAGAGGTCCCAGGTGGGAGGAAAGGAGAGTGTGGTCAGACCAGGATAGCAGGGTGGAAATTGGAATAGAGTGAATGAAGGCATTGATAGTGTGTCCAGCCAAGTGGGTAGGGCAGGAGGGGAGTATAGAGAGGGATACAGAGGTGTAGAGGTCACGGAAGAGAGTAGCTGTGACTGAAGAGTCTAAGTGGATGTTGAAGTCACCCAGGAGAAGGAGATTGGAAGTGGAGGTAAGGAGAGAGGAGGAGAAATCGGCCCATTCTGAGAGAAAAGCGGAGATAGGGCCCGGGGGGCTATAGGTAGCAGCAATGGTTAAAGAGGAAGCAGGAGAGATGCCCAGCTTGCAGATCAGGCTTTCAAAGGAGGAATAGGGCTGGGTGGGTGTGAGGATAGAAGGTACCCAATCTGGGAAGATCAAGGCTACACCACCGCCAGGGCATTTGGGATGCGGCTTTGAGATGATCTTGTAGCCATCAGGGAGAAGGGAGTCAAAAGCAGTGGCTGAGCTGGCTTTGAACCACATCTCAGTGAGAACAAGGACATTGAGATCAAAGTCTTCAAGGAGGAGGCAGGTGTCAGAAGAATGTTTGATAGCAGAGCGAGCATTAACTGTGCCTAAGTGAAGCCGGTCACCACCCATAAAGGTTTTCCGAGGAGGGGCACTGGGGGGTGATAGACCCACCGGAGGTGGTGAAGGAGGTGCTGAGAGAGAGGAAGGAGGGGTAGCAGGAGGAGGAAGGAAGTTGAGGAGAGGTGGCAGGCACTGGTCAAAGAAGAGGAGATCGAGTTGAGGACCCTGGGCCAAGATAGTGCCATTGTGATAGTCGTTAATGATGCAACTCGAGAATGAGAAGCCAGCCAAGAAAACTTCCCATCTAGTGCCTCCATTAATGGGTGAGGAAGAGGAAGGGGAGAGTGTGGAAATCAGATGTAGAGTCCATAGGTCAGGAGAGGGGACAGAAAAGAGGATTCCTGTGACAATTTGTCTGCATATGGCACTGACCTAGGTAATCCAGGATTGCAAGAAAGGAGATCTTTTAAAAAACTTTTTCCTTCCAGTCTTAGTGAGAGAGGGGGATAGGTGATAGCATAGCCATTAGAGTAAATAGGAGAGATGGAAAGAGCCATAGAGTGAGGTAGAGAGGAGATGGAAAGGCGTAGATACAGCACAAGCATGAGACAGCTTACCAGGCAGCCTAGCAGCCAGCACACCTACAATTGACTTTGCACCAAAGCACCAAAATAGCACAGAAGTGAAGGTTGTAGCAATTTAAAAAGCACACCTAGATTTCCTTTTGCACAAGTACACCAAAATAGAACACTAGTGGAGGTTGCATCTATTTAAAAAGCACACCTAGAAATTGACTTTGCACCAAAACACCAAAATAGCACAGAAGTGAAGGTTGCAGCAATTTAAAAAGCACAACTAGATTTGATTTTGCACCAAAGCACCAGAATAGCACAAAAGTTGAGGTTGCAGCAATTTAAAAAGCACACCTTGATTTGGCTTTGTAGAAAAGCACCAAAATAGCACAAAAGTGGAGGTTGCAGCAATTTAAAAAGCATGCCTATATTTGACTTTGCAAAAAAGCACGAATAGCACAAATGTGGGGGTTGCAGTAATTTAAAAAGCACACCTAGATTCGATTTAGGGAAAGCGCAGCAGTGCAGCATTAATAAGAGTTAGGCATAGTAGGCAGCAGAAGCAGGTAAAAGAGAGATATACAGTAAGTCACCATTGCAATTTGGAAGAGGACACTGTTAGCAGTGTGGGTGTGAGCCACTGGAAGCAACAGTAGGTGAGCAGTCAGGTGGAATGATTAACGCCCAAGGCAGGTGATCCGGTATACCAAGGTCTTGAGTGCAGAAGCACATTAGTGTAACCTGTGATGGGTGGGTCAGAGATGCGGCAGAATGGGTGCGTGCGGCAGCCAGCGCCCGACAGGGCCAGACAGGGGTCTTTGTGTGAGCCTTTGTGTCGGGCCGGCTTTCGCCTGCTGGATCCTGATTGGCCCTGAAGATGGGTTGGGTGGCCAATCAGAATACGGGCAGGGCAGTCATCACATCAATCGGTTGAAGAGGGCAACGCAGGCTGCCATGTTGGAAGGTGCAGGACTTTAGGCATCATGTGGATGTTAAGGCCAGAATGGAGTTTGAGGCAGGCCCCCAGGAATGGATGATGGAGGGGAAGCACATCCCCAGAAAAAGTCAAGCCCAACAGGGCAAGTGGAACAAAAAATCACTGCTCTTCACCTTGCTGGGTGGAATAATGCAAATGTATTCCACAAGCCCAACAGAGTTTACCTTATGACTGCGGAGATAGAAGGCAGTCTCCTGCTGCCTCGTGCTGGCAGCTAGCCAGGTCCTCTGATCGTGGGGAGAGAAGGCACCAAAGTTGGTACATCTCATTTCTCTTGCTTTTGCAAGGAAGGCCTCTGATTTTATTCATTTTGGGCCTCATCTTTATTATCTATAAAAAAAATGCAACACACTTTAAGACCCTTGAGAGCACAGATCCTCATTATAAGGTTTGCGAAAGTGGTTACAACATCCAGTATTTTAGAATACCAAATGTTTTACCACTTTGCCAAATTATACGTTTAAGAAGTGAAACTCATCTTTTCCATCTGCTATTGTGTGGAGGAAATGTCATCCACACAAAGCTTTACCACAATCAATATCACTGCATACAGTAATATGGCATTTCACCAGGGAGTCCTACAAAACACCAAATGGGAAATACCTGAAAGGTCTGCACGACTCAATCATTAAAATGGGAAACACGCCTTCAAATATCACCCAACTCAGAGTTAGGCTGAGAAACATGTTGCTAAATAGCATTGGAAAAGACTATTAGTACATTGAAGAAACTTCTCGTCACCTTCACTCCAAGTCCCAACAAAATAACCTCCAATTCCGTGCAGATGTGTGGTTTGCATGCAAATTGGAAAATGATCCACTGTTCGAAAGAAATGATAGTACAAACTGGGCACAAAAATGTTTACCAAGTATTGGAAAATATTTAGGTCATGACATCCAGGAACCAGATTAACAAAGCCTGGGTCTGCGCACACATGTTGCCCAATACTGGGATTTGCTCTCCCATAAGTAACAAACATTTACAAAGCCTACCACTTTAGCTTTTGAGTATGCATGGAAAAGGCATTTGCACTGCTATAATGGTACCGCATGGCCATAAAATGGGAAAAGCAGGCAAATTCTATTGATACCTGAACATATTATGGTAGGGTATGCAATATCTAATGCTTGTTCCTAACTGGAATCCTGTACAAGGAACATATGCAGGGTCACACATACTGTTTATAAATCAAGTGATTGAAGGCAAACTTGGGTAAGACATTATTATTACACCAGAAACTGGCAGATTAGGACATTATCTTTCATAAACGTATTAGAAATAACGTTGGCATTCCCTTAAAATCACAGAACTAGCTCAAAGAGATCCTAGGAGACAGCGGGTGAAGTTTTGAGAGGTAGGCAAAAGTAGTGGGTGAAAATAGCCATAGGTGCTTGCATGGCCAGGGGGAGTCAAGGTGCGGTTCAAATTACAAATAACACCCATCTGTTGTATGTCCCTCCTCACATCCCATCGCTCTCCTATTTTAATTTCTCATTCTATCAGTTTTTGGCTTATTGTCAGTACTTACAGTGCCACCTAATGCCCCTTGTACACTCATTTGGGAATGACGCAGCATAATTAAATAGAGCAGATGGTTCATATGCCACTCTGTCAAAGTATGCTGCCAATAAACTAGCATTTTATTTGATCAGCACAATTTAAGCCATGCCTCGGTGTTAGCACACCTGCACCCAGAACCATTTGGAAGAGGGGCACCCAGGAGAGTCACCCTGTGGCTCTGGGGTGTAGCACATGCAGAGTGCACCCACCTGAGTTAGATTGTCTATGTGTGTTCTTTAGTAATTTGAAGTATTCGCACGTGTTATTGGGGCTTAAGGTGTCATATGAATGTGCATCCTCACAATTAGCAGGTGCTGATTCTGTATCACAGAAGGCGGGTTCATAGTCATAGTTTTGAATCAAAAGATTCGAAAAACAAAAGTTTCGAAAACAAAAGCTGCAACATGCTATGTTTAACATGCAAAGTGCATTTCTTTCGAAACCAATCCATCCACAATAATCATGGATTGGTTTCAATTGAAATGCACATTTACATGTTAAAAGTAGCATTTCAATGCTTTTCTTATTTTTGGTAACGTTGAAACGTTAGATGGAGCTGTCCAGTGCTCTAATTTCAGCACTGGACAGCTCCATGTAACCTTTCAAGGTTTTAGTGTATATTGGGGGGGGGGTTCTCCCCCAGTCTCCCCAACCCCCACGCCACCCTCCAACCCCCCAACCCTAACCCAAGCCCCAACCCTAACCCAAGTTTCATTTTTTTTTCAAATAAATAGTCATTAGAAAGAATGGCAGTTTCGAAAAAAAAATGTAAAGTTTGCCTTTTGAAACTTTTGTATTCGAAAAAATGACTGAACACCCAGAAGGCGCAGTGTGACTCATTCTGTAATGGCATTATATGGCCTTGGCAGGCAAAACTGCACAATGTGCTAGTCAGAGAGTGGGTCATTTAGTTAATGGGGGACCGGATGGGGATCAGTAGGAGAAATGAGCTAACAAGAAACTGTGATTTGTTGCATTGTTGCAAAGACACACAGAATCATTACGCGGTAAGCATATACTAACAAGAGTAGATGGAAACATAAAGGTTTTTTATTTGCATTTGACACATTTGTGACACATTCAGGACATTAAGTATTTGTCACATTAGAACTTTGTAGAATTTGCCAGAAAATGCATTTATGCAACAGTACATATGAACCTTTTAGGGGCTTTCTAATGTGAGGTCTATGAAGCATCTGTGCAGCGTGCAATGGCCAGACGTCTTCCTGTTGCAGAATCTGTCTCACGATTCTATTGACCTGTGCAGGTTCCATGTAATTACAGTGATTCCTCAACTTCACCATTTGGCCTTGAAGTTTTCCATTTCACTGAAGGACCATTTTAATTTGTAAACGCGATTAAATAGATTTCACGTTAAGTTAAAGTTGCACATTTTATAACAAACACTTAGGAATTACTTTTAACCAATACAGAGTCCTCTGGGATATTAGACCAGGCTGTTTTTTTTAAAAAATGCTGAACACAGGTTTTAGCTCTGTGTAATGTGCAAATGTTGTTTTTTAGACGCTTCCCATGGATGTCTTAACAGAAACCCAGAACCACAAATTAAAACAGCATAATTTGGAGAAGGCACAACTTTGTGGGTGTCTGAGAGGATCTTTGTTTCTCGTTCTCTCTCCCACTCACTGTCTGTGTTTGAGCATATATACACACATACACATATGTACATATATTTTTCAGTGAAAAAAACTTTTTTGAAAACAGTTAAGGTGAACAAACCGCCATCCTATAGTATACACAAATATATTCACTGCTCAATACCTGAGGTTACATGTTACTTTACATTGAAAAATGAGAAATAATGTTCCTCTGTAGTCTTTGAACTGATCTATGCAAATTCAGGGGACATGAGAAATAATGTGCCTACCCCACCCAACACACATGCCACGTTGGTGAACTGTGAACGTCATGGCAAAAAAGCAATCTGTCCTTTTTCCATTGGGTTTACTATGGAACCAAACAGAAACACGCAATGCCTTGAAGTTATATATTTCAATATTGAAGAATTTTAGTATATTACAAAACCTGGAACTGTTTCATGTCACACAAACTCCGAAAATATTCCCTTTTTTAAATCCGAAAACGATCTATAATTAATACCTTTGCAGTAGGTCTGAAATCCCAAAAAAAGTTCATTGATTACACATGTGCATTCACAGATATGCACACCCACATGTACTTGCAAACACACACAAAACAGCCTAAGAATATTCAGCCACATGGATATTAAAGACCTCAGGTCATTTTTAAAGGTAGTATAAACTTAGCCTGTTCATTTCTTAAAACACTTGTTAACTTTTTTAAATATGTTAAACAAAAATGCTCATGGTGTGTATATCAATCTATATCCATATGCATATGTGTTGTGTGTGTGTGCGTGTGTGTCTGTGTGGAGAGACGCTCTGGTCCTAAAAGCGCTATTTTACAAATTTGGTGTTAATCCTTCCATCTATTTGATTGAAAATGGCCAAAAGTAGGCAAACAATGTGTGCTATAGTGGTGTGCTCTGTGGAGTCACTTCCTAATTCAATGTCCGTGGATTCCTCTCCAACAATCAAGCAGCCGAAAATGTTTGCAGACATACAGGAAAGGTCCTGATTGGGCAACTGAGAAATGTGAGGAACATCAAAAAGTGTGAAATGGACGCACTGTTGGATTCAAAAACTTCACCCATAGTACATGAACAGAGCAGTAAAAAAATATTCAAAACACAACATTACACTAATATTTCATATGATGAGTGGTGAGGAAAGTGTCGAATTTGTGTAAAAAAAGGCAATGAAAGGATGTTTGTTTTTTCACAATGATCGTAAACTTCTATAGTGTTCAAGTGTTTTCATTTTCACAAACGAATCAGAAGTGTGTATACATATATGTGAATGTTAATGTTAAAGGTATTTATATAGCGTACCATCACCAACGGGGTTGGTCTCCAAGTGCATACATATATATATATATATATTTATGTATAGAGAAAGATATTTATTTTATATATTTACATTATTGGTTCACATTAGGCTGGCATGACTAATTCCATGTCCCCGAAATGGAGTCCTACCCAATAATTCTGGGTAAGAAAAACAGACAGTGGTTTAAGAAAACTCAATATATATTTAAAGAATTACATGATTCTAAACAAAGGTGGTCTCCCGATGAATACCAAGGAAATCCCTACAGTGTTAAAGGTACACAAGTTATTGGCCAATAATACAAGATATTACCTGCCTACGTGAATCACACTAAAATCAATTCACAAATGCATCCATTTCCTTCATCAATACTAAGAATATATTATACTGTAAAATATACTACGCATTTTAAACACTTCTATTTCTTTTCATTGTTAATTTCACTTTACAGAATATGTTCTCTACATTAAGGGGGTAATTCATAGAATTCGGTGCACAAGTGGCGCATGCGTCTGGCGCACAGAGTACGCGTGTGGCAGTCTGCGCCAGCCCGTGTGCCAAAACCCATTCAGGAGCACAGCGTATTCATGGATTAATACATCCACATGCAGCCGTGGTGCAGAATGGCACAGCGACCCTGCAGCAGTGCCAGTTATGCCCCCAACCCCACCCCATGCGCCAAAAACATCGCACAAAACCAGTACATGGCGCAAAGGCCAATGGACCAGCATACAGCCCCCCAACCACGAAAACGCGTGTAAAACTCCCCGCGCATGCCCCAGAATACACATACCCCGCTCGCGCCACGCCCATCGCGTGTAAAGCTCCCTGCGTACCCCTCGGAAAACACGTACCCCGCTCGCACCAGGCCTATCGCATGTAAAACTCCCCACGCACCCCTCGGAATACACGTACCCCGCTCACGCCAGGTAAATTGCATGGAAAAAGTCCCCCCTGTGGTGTGGGCTGCCTGTGGGGCATGGCCAGGGTGGATGGGCTGCGTGTGGGGCACAGGGAGAATGGATAGGTAGCCTGTGTGAATTTCGGGGGTGCGCAGGAAGGTTCACACGCGATAGACCCTGTGTGAGCGGGGTACGTGTATTCCAAGTGGTGCATGGGGAGTTTAACACGCGATGGGCCTAGCGTGAGCGGGGTACATGTATTTGGGGGGTTCGCAGGGAGTTTCACATGTGATAGGCCCTGTGCGAGCGGGGTATGTGTATTTGGGGGGTATGCAGGGAGTTTCACACATGATAGGCCCTGTACGAGTGGGATATGTGTATTTGGGGGGTACGCAGGGAGTTTCACTTGCGATGGGCCCTGTGCAAGCAGGTTACGTGTATTTGGAGGGTACGCAGGGAGTTTCACATGCGATAGGCCCTGTGCGAGCGGGGTACGTGTATTTGGGGGGTGCGCGGGAAGTTTCACATGCGATACTCCAGGCGAGAGTGGGGTATGTGTATTTGGGGTGTACGCGGGGAATTTCACATGCTATTTGGCATCGTGGGCCCTCCCGGGTGTGTGGTTTCCACCCTCCCGATGCCCTGCAGGCAGCCAACACCACAGGGGACTACCCTACAACCCTCACCATGCCCTGCAGGCAGCCCACATGGCACCATGCACTTGTGAGCACACTTGTGAGCCCCGACCCATGTCCCCCACCCATCCACCCACCCCCAGTGATGGGCACCTGCCAGTAGGCACCAACTCATGTCCCCCTACACCCGAACCCACCCAGCAGTGACAGGCACCTGCCAGCAGGCCCCAACTAATGTCCCCCTGCACCCCCACCCACCCAGCAGTGATGGGCACCTACCAGCAGGCCCTGACTCATGTCACCCCACCCACTCACCTACCCACCATTAACGGGCACCTGCCAGCAGGCCCCGACTCATGTCCCCCCACCCACTCACCCACCCACCATTGACAGGCACCTGCCAGCAGGCCCCGACTCATATCTCCTCACCCACTCCCCCACCCACCATTGATGGGCACCTGCCAGCAGGCCCCGACTCATGTCCCCCACCCACTCACCCACCCACCATTGACGGGCACCTGCCAGCAGGCCCCGACTCATGTCCCCCTGCACCCCTACCCACCCAGCAGTGACAGGTACCTGCCAGCAGGCCCTGACTCATGTCCCCCCACCCACTCACCCACCCACCATTGACAGGCACCTGCCAGCAGGCCCCGACTCATGTCCCCCTGAACCCCAACCCACCCAGCAGTGACAGGCACCTGCCAGCATTCCACACACATGGGCTACCGGGGGTTGCGTGCACGGTTTTACTGCAGTTTTAGGGTGCCTGAGCATTGCGTGGCCCGTCACTTTATCACCGGGGTCACATACAGCCTTGCAGGTGCAGAGGTGCTGTTAACATCTTGTATCCCACCCCCTTCATCCCAATTGCCCAGGACAATTGTCGTGTACACCTCCCATTGGCACTACTACATCTGTGCCAGCACTACTATTTCTGTGCCATGGCTGGGAGGCCACGAAAGGTGAGGGGCGCCTCAGCTGGGCGTACTCCACGTGGTGGGTGTGGTCAGGGATGTGGCCGGCTGACCAGGGAGTAGGGGGACTCCAGGGTGTCCTGGGTGGCTGCAGAGGGGGAAGAGGCAGGGGTGCGCCACTTCGGCACAATGTTGTGCCACGTGTTGGTGCAGTCATGCCACCACCCCCTGCGGCTCCAGGAGGTGCAGTTCTTGCATCTGGCACTGGCACCTATGTGACCCGGCAGTCCGTTTCATTGACTGCCACAGGCTCAAGGGTAGTGGTAGCTGCAGGTGCAGCAGTGGACACCACCACCCAGGCTCAGGGTCTGCCAGCGCAGGCTGCGTTGGCACCTGAAGAGTCCCTGAAAGATTTCCAGGAGGTCAGGAGGCACACCGTAGGTGCATAAAGGTCTGCCCTGACCGAGGCACGTGTCCCTGGGGCAGTAGTGTCATCTGCTGCCCCGACCAGCCGGGTGTTGGCAAGTGCATGGGCAGATGCAGCTGACACCACCCCAGTTGTGAGTCTACCATCCAGGAGAGTCCCGGTCAATGACCCTGGCACAGAGGATGTTGCTGTGCAGGGTCCATTCCAGGGCACCCAGCACCAACTGACGCAAGTCAGGGCTTCTGTCCTCGTTCAACCTGCCACTCCCTCGGTTCAACCCACCGGCTCCACAGCCCATACTGATCAGGGCGGCATTTGCCATCCAGGGTCCGGAACGATGTCCAAGAGGAGGAAGCTTGCACCTGCAGTAGAGGCTGGGACCCCAGACACAGTTCGGCCTCCAGCACATCGAGGAAGAAGTCTTTCTGCGTGCAGGAACTGGACTCCCTTGTGGACTACGTTCGGGACCACAACCGTGATATGCTAGTGGGGCTGAATTGTCAAACAACGGCTGCCCATCGTATGTCCCACTGGAAGCAAGTTGCGGATCATGTGAGTGCATTCGGCCATGAGGTGCGCACAGCTCAAGAGTGCAAAAAGCGTTGGGATGACCTCAAACTCAGTACTAAAACGAAGCGTGCCTCTAATTACATCATGACTCTGGTGACTGGCAGTGGGCCACCACCTGAGGAGGAAGACCTCACTTTGCACAAGTCAATCGCTGCAGAGTTCATACCGGCAGGAATGGTCGAAGGAGTGGGAGAGATGCTGGACTTTGATGCCCCGTTGCTTGTTTCTAGAGACAATGTGTGGTTTGCTTGTGCGATGTGTTGTGCTTGACTGCCACAACATGTCATGTGTACATGGTTCTCATGTGCAAGTCATGCAATGCTTCACTGATGCGTGCCTGCTGTGCAGGATGCAGGACATGTAGAGCAGACAGGGACTGTCCTCATCGCCACACTTGCAACCTACTCACATGCTACTCACCCAGCTGCCCCTCTGGTCCATGTTCCAGCTCACTGGCCCTTCTACACGTAGCCTGGGGTGTCCTTCCTCTCAGCACTGGGACTATGTCATTGCATGACTGACGTGCATGTGTCTTCTGCCTGCATGCGGGTACTCCACGTAGGCATGCTCCCTTGCCCCTCCACCCCCCTGCTTCCCAATTTCACATTGGCACTGGCGTGCATCATGTTGGCGTACTGCAATGGCCTGTTCAAGGCTCCTGTGTACATGCAAACTTCCACCAGCCAACCTGCTAGACACATACAGTGGGGTACATCCTCTGTCCTTGATGCAGGGTGTCTCACTTGGACTGTGCAGATGGCAGATGCTCCGCAGGGACATGAGTGCCCATTCATGCTCCATGTGCATTCCATGCATACCCCTATGTGTCCTTGACAGGATAATCATTGTAGTACGTGTCCAGGATGACCTACATTTCATGGCATTTGATCATCCATTCCATGCCCATTCTGGCTCAGTCCAGCATCACACACAGGTTTAGGGTGTCACAATCTGTGTGGGGCACAAGCCTCCCCCTGTTTCAGGCCCACTGACTCTGTTCAACTGGTGTAGTGGCTTCTTCACACATGGGTGTACTACTGAGGGTTCATCATGTGTCCTGCTTACTGTCCCATCATCATCTGCTGTGTTGTCAGTGGACTCAGATGATGCATTTGACGCTAGTCAACACTGTCTGCCAACACAGGTCTCTGGTGACACTTTTGCTGACATGCAATGTCTCCCTGCATTTTCACTTAGGGGGGGTGGGAGGTTTGCTTGTAGCCATGCAACCCATTGCATGCACATTGCATGTAATGACTGAACTTGCCCTTGCACTGCCTTCACGTTTATTGATAGACATCATAATGTACTTGTTCATGTAGATAGTGGGTAACGTACACATGTTCTGCAGTGCATCAACCCACTTCTGAGCCGTGTTACACCCTTCTACATGCCTACTCACTGGTCAATGTCAAAGTCATCAGGCATATATGGCCAGTTTTTCATCCCTTCTCTGTCATGAATGCGACGGGCACAGGTGCATCCTCTGAAACATGTACTCAATATTGGAACTCCCTAGTGGTTGTTTAGATGAGTTGATTGGTCAATCTGCAGCCTATACCAAATGGTATAGGGCACTGATTGGATGTAGCCTGCCAATCGGGTTGTAATGACTGTGGAGCTTCCTTCACGTGTGTATATGTGCACTTCCACATACATCAAAGCAAGCAGCGTTATAGCTGCTTCCTTTGGTGTATTGGATGCTGGTCATGTTTACAATACAGGTGTATGGGAAAATGGGTGTTTTTGAATGCTTTCACATGTACATATGCAAGCAGCTTCAACGTTGTGGGGTGCAACATTGCGAGTACTCACTTATGTGTTTGTGAAAGTGTCCATTTACACATGTGTCTTCCGCAGTTTTTTTATTGACTAATATGTAGTTGATAGACGTTTATGCTGGTGAGAGTTCTGCATTGTGCACGTTATGTGGAACTGGCATGATCCCAAAGGTTCACTGTTGTGCAGTGTGTGTATGCCCAGGCCCACTTAGCTACTATGGTGGGTCCTGGGTGTGGAGATTTCTACATGGAATGATGTAATAGGGCAAATTCATAGTCCAATGTGCTCAATCAGGCCCTGAGGGGTGTTGTGGAGGCCTCATGTCCTGCAGCTCGGACGGTACTGGGCGTTATGGTCCCTCATGCCTGGTTGCAGGCCCTTGATTTGCTTGGGACATTCACTATATCTACATGGTCCATGCTACCCAGTACGGGCCGAGCTGCAGATGGATGGAGATATATTGTTGATGATGCTTTAGTGATGCATGTCTACATGCATGTTACCTATGTCATTGTGTGTTTGGATGCACTTGCAGCAGTGGTCAATTTGCAGTTCCGAAATGCTTATGGTGTGTTGCATCTCTTAGTTGGCTTCTGTATTTTCTGCCTGTGACATGTGCCTGACAGAGGTGGTGTCTCATGGAGTTTATATACTACATTTTGTACGTGTATAGGCTTTTTTTATTTGGACACATCCATTTCTGCTTTTGGGATGTGTTTGCATATCAAGGCCACTGGATGCATGCCAGGTTCTCATTTGTGTGTGACATGTCTGCTTCATGTGTTGGATGACTATGTGATGTCTATGTGTGTGTGTGTTATGTGCTTCTGACATGTGTACTAATGTACATTTTTCTCCACTTTTTAGATGATGACGCAATGGAGCCAGAGGATGGTGTTGTCATGCCAGACACAGGGTTGCTATCACACCAGCAACCCAGCAAAAGTGGGGGTCGTGGGGTGGTAGACCACGAGAACCCACTTGTGTTCCAGACCATCATGTCTAGGGCTGGCAATGAGTTTAACCCAGATGATCACTCTGACGACAATGTCGAGTTGGATGTGCATCGGGTCCATTCATCAGGGGTGAGTGATTCTGATGTGGACGCTCCTCTGTCCGTGACACCTGCATTGAGGGGCTAGACGGTGGTGGGACCTCCGCCTGTGGAGGATCGGGACGCCGGGTCCCCCTCCAAACTAGTTGCTGATGTGCCAGGGGCATCACGTCGACAGAGGAATGTAGTCCTGCAGCCGCGGGCGGTGCCAACCCAACAAGGACATCGGCTCCTCGGGCCCCGCAGGTTTCAAGCCCTGCAACACAGTGGCCGCATGCCACTGGGGTATACTGAGTGGGAGCAAGCCATGGTTGCCAATTCAGAACACCGGGGGGCAGCATTGATAACATTGCTGAGAGCATGGAACGTGTGGCCCAATCTGTGCTACCCACTGCTAGGCAGGTGGAACTCCAGCAGCGGGCAGCACAGTCCACGGCCCGCTCGCTCAGGCTGGGCATGGCGGCCTCAGACAGGGCACGCCAGGCTGAAATGGTGTCTTTGCGTCAAGCAATTGCTGCTCACGAGGCAAACATGGAGGCCATGAGGGTTGACTATGAATCCCTCAAATCTACTCTGTCTGTGCTCATGATGTCCCACAGGACGCGGTCACAGGTGGAGCAGCTAGAGAATACCATCTCGGCTGAGCTACGTGCTTTCCGGGAGGTGTACCAGTTGTCCCGCCAGGCCATGCAGGAAGAACTCTGTGTTACACGTGTTACCTTGCAAGAGGAAGCACGCGTATCACGCAAGGTTCTACATGCTGACCTACGTGTCATCGCCGCACAGAACCAGGCTCACCCGTCCCGCAGATTTGCTGCTGACTAGGGGCAAGCTGCGCCTAGGCGTGGTCAGGGTACTGTGCCACGTCAACCTTTACAGCCAGAGGGTGATGAGGACGACGAGATATCTCCCACACAGGTCGGGCTGTGCAGGCGTTGAGCCCATGGAGTTTTTTTTTTATCTCAACATCATCCCATGTGGGTGTTGAGGTGCACCCTGTACCTCCCCCCTCCTGGGTGCATTCCCCTCTGGGTCGTATGTGGCCATTTTTGATTTTTATTGTTAGTTTAGTTAGTTAATATGGTTTTTGATAGTTAGTTTAATTAGGTAATATAGGTTTTTTATAGTTAGTTTATTTAGTTAATATAGTTTAAAATTGCTTGTCTATTGTGCATTCATGTGACGGTTGGTGCTTTGTGGCTTTTGAAAGCATCCACTGTCTGTTCCATCTAGGCCCTTCAAGCTTGTCTCGTGTATGTGTTTGCAGCTTGGGGTCCTGACTCACATAGGCCACTCCTGCTTCCCTTATCCATGGGCTCGCAAGGATCGTTCGGTGTAACAACCATTTACAAAAGGGCTTTGGACTTTCGTCATATCTGTGGCCTGTCTGCTGCTGTACTACTTGTGTTAACACTGTAAGTGGGGATTGAGTGGGTTTTATCCACAGCATGTCTGTAATCAATTTGGGTGAGTATATGATTGATATCTCCATTAATTGATGTGGATTGTGATGTATGTTCTTTTCTTGCCTGTATATGTGCTTGATGCACTTTATGCTGTAGACAGTAGCCTGCACCCTTTGCCTGTCAAAGTCACACTGATGGTGGGAGAAGTTCGGATGTAGGTCTCTAACATGGCCCAGTGACAACCAGCATGAAGTCACACACACAGGGAGCTTTCCAGCCTTATTAATATATTTTATGCCATTTCTGCAGGAAAATGAGCCTCCAGACTACCTTTGCCAGCACACACAGGGCCAAGTACTACTGAAACCTGGCCACGTTCGGTGGTGCAGACGTGCGCATGTGTGCGCAAGCAGAAGCACAGGGCTTATGCTCAGACGTCCAACAGAAGCAGACATGTTTCCAGGAGCTCCAAGCAAGGTGAGCAGCACAAGGGGCCGCACCGCAGCCAACCTTCCACCAGGCCACTTGCACATGCATGCTAAGTAGCGCCAGTGCTGGGGAGCTTGGCCAGGTATTGTTGTAGCAGCGCACAGTACAGCTAAAATGCGTTGAGGGACAAATTGCAAGTAGCTTTACAAGTTGTCAGGGGCACACGCAGGGGCTGTCAAACATATCCTTGAGTACCCCCTGCTGCATAGAAGCTGAGTTATTAGCGCAGTAGCTTTCCTAGCCAGAAACTAATACAGCACCCAGGGACACCCAGCGAGCAACAGACTTGTGTGAAGTGCATATCATTTGCATGTGCAAATTGCCACGTGCACTACCTATTGAAATCCACGGCTGCCAGAACACGACTTGTACTGAAGTCGCACCTCGCTATACGCATCTAGCAGCTCACCCAGGGACCATTCTATCATGTGTGATTCTTGACGATTTGGTCTTCCATTTACCGCACGCCCATGTGCGCCTGCTTACTGCATTGACAGTGTATGAACCATCACGGGGGCAAGCTAACGTATGCGTACAAAGCAGCAGACAAGAGTGTTTGTTTGTGGAGAAGTCCCTTACTTTGGGGCATGAATGCTGTTGTGTGTGTTGTAAACACACACAGATTAGTACTCACGCTCTCTTTGCAGCATTGAACTGCTGCTGTTACCGGACCTGAAAGTGCGCAGGCAGGAGGCCAGCACTCACCCCAGAGATAAGTCTCTCTTTGGCTTGCATTTGACTCATTTGGTACAATGTGCATGATGAACATGGTTTCTCTGATTGAGTATGTGTTATTGTCAATAGTTGTATTTTGCATACTGTCCCTTGCCAATCCAACTCACCTCTCCTGCCCCTCTTTCCAGTTATCCTGAATACCAATGCCTGTACAAACAACAGATTCCTGACCCTCCTTCCCCGCCGGGGTCTTGGAGGCCTGTGTAAGTTTGACCTTGCAGGCGCCCAGACCACGGAGGGGGTGGTTGGTTCATGCCACTCCTGCGCCTGGACACCGGAGCTGTGGCACTACCCATCAGTTGTTGCATCCTCATTGTATATTATGTACAGAAAATGGTACCCATCCTGTTGAAACATTGTTGAACTGTGCTACCTTGGTTGTTCTATCATTCTGCTTGGACATGTGCTTGGACACTTTCTGCTACTTCAAGTCATCTACTGGAGACTCTTGCAGGGTTTTTTGGTGCCTACAGGCTTTTTCCCTGGTTTGGGGGTTTGGCTCCTTGGAGTTCTCTGCGATTTGGTATTTGTACCAGTCAAGGTGGCCTCTGAGGGGCCTGGACCCTGTTTACACTCAAGGTGGAACATGGACACCAAGGTGTAGGGTGATCCTGTAGCCAGGTAGGCTTGAAGGAAGAAGGCTACATACCCCAGACACAGTTGTTCAGAAGGTCATGGTGATGTGTAAATGAGGGAGGGCCTTTTGTTGTTGGACAGTTGGCTTGGGCTACAATGTTTGGGCACTCTGACATTCTAATTGTGGGGTACTATGTACATGATGTGTTCTGCTGCTCAATGCCTGTTCCTGTGTTGTGTTTACTTTTCAGGTCTCAGGGGATTGGTGTGTTTTGACATTCTGCGGTGTACACAAGGGCAATGTTCACATGTGATGTGTACAGGACACTGAGGGTCACTTGATTTCACATGCATATATTGAGTGCATGTCCCTACTAACACACAGTTGCACAATGCTCCACCACACATACCACCACCCTTCCATGCCCACAGCTGCACACAGATCGCCTTCTCGGGCACGCTGTGTCCCTGCAGCACATGATCTATTACCATTTGGGGATCCTGTACATGTGCCAATGGTTATTTATTTTGTTTGTCCTTTTCATGTGATGCTCAAGGTGTATCCCCAACACAATAGCTGCTCACTGTGCTGTTTGCTGAGCAGTGTGTTGCAGGAGACACACACAGCACATGGGTTTGGGAGTAGCGATTGTGTCTTGCCCAATGTGCATGTGAACAGTCATTCAGTGTTGTGTTCATGCTACGACAGTTGACTGTCTCTTTGTCATCATCGATTGTCACCTGGTATGTGCCAGGCCTGTGTGCACTCTACAGGGGTGGGAGTTTAGGTGAAAAATGCGGCCACAAGCTGGGTCCGGGCTGCCTCGCCACATACCCTTTCCCCTCCCATGGGCAGTGCCTGTGCCTCTGGTTGGGGATGTGGGGGCACCACCATGTCCACCGGTACACCCTGCCGTGTTGCAACAATGTGCAGGACACATGCTGTCACAATGATCCTGCACACTACTGGGGGTGCAAATAGTAGCTGGCCGCCAGAGCAGTCAAGGGAGCGTAAGCGTGACTTGAGCACTCCGAATGTGTGCTCCACTATGCCTCTGGTTGCAATATGGGCAGCGTTGTATCTTACCTGGGGTGGTGTGATGGGGTTCCGGATTGGCGTCATCATGTGGTTGCTCAGAGGGTAGGCACTGTCTCCTGGGGAGGTGATAATGGTTGTGATTAGTTGGGTTTGTGTATTTGTCTGTGTGTGACATGCATGCATGTGCACAGGCATTTGTACTCACCTAGGAGCCATGTGTCGCCATGCTTCCCAGCTTCCAGGGCCCGGCTCAGGGCAGACATTCTGTATATGAAACTGTCATGGATAGAGCCAGGGTAGTTTGCATAGACAGAGGTGATGATTCCTTTGGCATCGCATACAACCTGCACATTGATGGAATGCCAGTGCTTGCAGTTTTGATAGATGTGCTCAGTGGCCCTAGGTGGACGTAGGGCCACATGGGTGCAATCTATGGCACAGAGCACTGTGGGGAAGTGTGTTACCCTGTAAAAGTCCTGGACTATGGCCTGCCTTTCTGCAGGTGTTCTGGGCATATATATGTGCCTGCGGACTGAGGGGCGCGCAGTCATGATTGCCAACACCTGGTGCAGGCAGCGTGGCTGCGTGGCCTGTAAGACCCCCCCATTACAACAGTTGTCCGCTGAATTGACCCAGTGGCCAAATAATGCAGGCCATTGAGCACCTTCTCCAAGGGGCTCAATGCTTGGGAGCACAGGGTGGGGGATGTAAGGTCATCTTCCCACTCCCTGACCAGGTCTAGGATGATACGAGGTGGAAACCAATACCTGCCATAGACCTGGTCATCAGGCATCCCAAAAAGGCTAGTCCGTGGAAAGAAAATGAGGGGCCTGGCTATTCTCCTCCTCCTACAGTGTCCCACGATCAGTGCTGCGACAAATGGGGCTTTTATCGTAGCTGTATATACGTGTTTGTTGTTTGCGTGCACTTTTATACTGCGCGCGGGGGCGCTTCTGCCTGCCTTCGTGTGGCGGACGTGTTGATGCCTGTGCGCGTCTTTTAGCGTGTGCAGGTTTCCCGTATTCAATTCCATGAATACATGTTGTTCACGTGCGTGTGGGCATTCCGTGTATTTCCCTGCAGTACTTCCCCAGTTACGCCTTCTTTTTCACGCGTTGTTCCCCATTCCGTGTGTTACGCCACATGTCCCGCCCTTTTTGGTGTGTTGCTGTGACGTGCTTGCTTTTTCACGCTTACAGATTTTCGGCGCACATTTGTTCCATGAATCGGCCCCTAAATGTGGCAGAGGGGACCGTTATATGTGTATGCAATCGCCTTCGAATATGTATGTGCAACCTTCAATAAACATGTGTATGCAATTTTCAATCTACATATGTTTGCACAGCTTCCAATCTATGTGTCGTTGTGTGTGTGTGTGTGAGTGAATCTTTCAGTCTATGTGAGTTTGTAGTTTTCAATCTATTCCTTTTCACTTTCCCTCACATTTACAGGTTTGGAGATGTAATTTTCTCCAGGAAAAGGTGCCATAGTAAAGCACCCTTTCCCTTTCACATTACAGATAGGTCTACCAGATCATTTTCTGGATAAGAGATTTTAGGGGCTTAACAATGTTCTCACTTTTCTGTGACTAGGATGAATTCTCTGTGCTAATTTCTATTGTGCAAACATCAATTTATGACAATGCTCCTCTCCGGCTGCAAATGTGCATATTACATTAGGTAATAGTATTTCATAAGGACACTATAGCCTGCTTTGTTCTATGCTGACATAAACCAAGGTTTCTATTTTGTTTAGGTATATTTCTACAAAAGCAATCTGCATTCAATTTTTACAAAATGCTGTCAGTTTTAAATTGTGCCTCTCAATACAAATCTGCATCGGGTTGGAAGGAAATGACATCTCATCTGCATTCAGTTTCAAATAGAAGACACAGGCATTTCTTTTAGTAATGCACCTATATCCCTTTCAAATTAGCATCCCTTTGGCTCCCAACCCCTTTGATTCCCACGTTTGTACCCTCGATAGCACTATGGCCAATTTGGAGTTATTTATTGTGGTTGGTTCTATACTTACATTTTAAATGTGGCCTCTTGTTAGAATCATCTGGGACACTCAATCTGGATTTACTGCCTCAGCAAGGTCCTATGCAGCTGGCTGTTTGGAGCACAGATTCCAGAATAGCTTACTTCTCATTTCCTTAAAGGGCTCCAGTCTCCAAGCTGTGTGGGAACCAGTCAAAGAGATGGTTTCATCGCTGCTGTCCCGCCATCTCCTTCCAGTTGTACCAGCAATATTATTAAACATTACTCTCTAAATGATAATTCTGTCTGTATGTGTACTAGCTATCTTATAATCTTCAGCTCCTACTCCCCTATTGTGACTAGGGGCCTCATTAGGACCCAGGCGGTAAGGGGCAAAAATGGGAATGGGGAAGGGTAAATGGGTTAATGGGGACTTACCGCCCCGCCAACCTCGGAATGGGGCGGTAAGTCCGCCAACCACCATGGCGTAAACGTAGTTTACGCCATGGTGGTAAAGGTACGACCCAGGCGGTAACTTACCGCCTGGGTCGTAATGAGGCCCTAGGTGTGGCTTTCACTAGTCTCATGATTGCAAAGTTGGGAGTGAATGTCACTCCTAAACATATGGAAAGAAATTTATAAAAGTGTAACTTTGTATGGGAATTTGTGAATTTAATAAAATAAAGATCATTATATCCTGTAGACTAGAACCCACCATTGAAAATGTCGAATGTTCCTGTGTGATGTGTATTCACAGAGATAATTACTTTCCCTACTATTTACATTTAATTCTCATTATGAGCCAGCTGAATTTTATATAGGCTACACAACATATTGTTTACCCAAAAAATGCAATTTGTTTTCACAATATATGCCTTGCTGTCTAGGATTGTGTTACTTTCCAGACAAGGACAATAGTATTGTGGTCATTTTCTGGTCTCATATAGACATAGAAATGTTGTACTTAAGAGTATAAAAAACAATCAGACAGTAGTCTAATAGCCATTCTCTGGACCCCAATCTAAAAGTCATTTTTGGGGGATTATTCTCAGGGCATCTGACATTAAGCTTCACTAACACAAATTGCTGGATACACAAATCAAACCAGCACCCACGGGGAATCAATTGTTGTCCGGCATTTAGTACACTCTGGAATCCCACAAGTTACTTCTAACTTCTGCTGACCTATGAAGGATTCATTACCCTGCTCCAACTTTGCGTTAACATCAGTAGAAATCACCACATTGTACAGCCAATTATTGTCTACAAAGAAATTACTAATGTTCTCTTTAGGGTGCAGATATAAATTAACAACTGTGAGCTGGGTACTGGAGCCGTATGTTAGGTGAAAAGAAGTTACTATTCCCTGGTCTCTAATATTTACAACCAATTCTGTAAACCTGCAGCAAGTCTTGCATTCCAAGATTGCATTACCTTCCGTGCCCTGAGCCGCATTGCGACGCTACTGAGGAAATAACCCAAAAATCAGGAAAACGTGCACGCAGGCAGCAATTATCTTTTAGCCATGTATCTTGAAGGCAGATCACATCATATTTTTCAAGCCATGATTTCACTCAGGATCCCATACCTTATAAGCACCCCCACCACATTCAAGCTTACTAGCTTCAGCAGACTATTGTGTACTTTGCCACCTGCAGCCACTTTGTACCGAGCACTGTGGTGCACATCTTTCGTTACATTGCACCTTATTCCACCAAACTCATCATCCCATAGCCCAAAGGCCATTCATTCCCTGGGGGTGCTTGTGACATACAAGGATATACCCTCTCTGGTGCTTGCTCGGATATACTAGTACCACCAGAACACTTCTCCCTAGGTACTTGCTCTAACTCTGCCCTAGATAAATCTAGATGCAACTGTGGTGTACCAGTCAAACCCACTGCGCTACTAATTTCCTCAGACTGCATATAGTTATCCACTGGTATACAAATGTGTCATGCAGATAACATATTTTGAAATTAGCATCCGGGAACAGCACAATTCCTTTCAAGCACAGAGCATCACTACAATTTAAGACACAAGTGCGTAAATGCAAGTTTGTAAAACAAAAACGAACATTGCAACTTTTACAAACCAATGCAGTCTGGTAAAATGCGCATAAAAGGAAAAAGCAATGTCACTAACACCAAGGATCTCCGCTAGATCTTTGCCCGGTGCTCTTTTATATGAGTTTTTATTTCCATGTGTTAGACCCTTAAAACAACATATCAAATTCTGTTCTCGCCACCCCTCGAGGGAATCAGAGGGAGACTCAGATCTTCACTGCCCCTCTGCAATGAGGGCAAACAGATCTCAAGGCACCCTGTGTAATTTGACTGCAGTTTTTTGTTGCCACCAGATGCAGAAGATGAATTCATTTTCAGAGGGCCTTATCATAAAAAGATCATCCTTGGTAACAATGAAACATCTTTAGCTAATGTTGCTGAGGATTTTTGCTCGTCTCCACCATGCCAAACTAAGATAGCTTCTTGAGACAAACAATATACTGTCATGGGTATTTGCCAGTTTACATAGTTCTTCGGCAATAGTCTGAGATTGTAAACCTCTATTAGCAGGAATAATGTTGCAGTTTTCAACGAATGTCGGCATACCGAGGACAGTGAAAGAGAAAATGTTACACCGTTTCAATTGTCCCAGGACAAAATGGGGAACAACCGGAGAAGGCTCTATCCCACTGGGCCTTAACTGAGGTAACCGGTAGAATGCCTTGATGAAACTTTATAAATAAGGCTCTCTGAGTAAGGCTTGCAATGAGGTGAAGATACTCTTCCAATGAATTACCTTGCTTGACTGACATATGAGTATAGCCAGTCTCTAAATACAGACATTTGCTTAGGTGTTTTGTCCTGTGTAATATTCCAACTAAGCATCCAGAACCTCCTGCCTGATGTTTTTAGAGATACCATCTGGGTTAGCCAAAAGATGTTCCAAGTTTAACAGGCACAATAAAACTTTAATATGTTTAAATCATGGGTTAGTAAGAACATTCTGAGAATAACTGTTAGGGATATTCTACTTGATGTGAGTATCACTGGACCAGATACATACACAGAAAAGCAACGGTTTCAGTGTGACCTGGTCATGTATGGGCATTAGGCAGATTAGTTCCAGATGTAATGGGGTATTAGGTGTATTTTGTGGGAGCAACAGTAGACTTTTTATTAAAAAGTTATTCTCTGTTGTCGATATAGGTTGGATCTTACAATGGCCCCAGATCTCAGCACCATATGTGTCAGTTGCCAAATGTTTTTAAAAAAAACTTAAGAATCCATTGCAATTCCGCAAAAAGTAAATATTGGCTTTATATATATGTCTTGACAATTTCCCATTACCCGAGATGCTGATCCCCAGATACTCTATAAGACCTTCTCAATGTTTGTTCCACCTATCATAAGGTTAATGCGTGTGTGTGGTCCCTGCAGCTTTCTGTCTCATCATTTTGTTTTTTTTCTTTAATAATTATGAGGCCACACTGTTAAAAAAATTTGCCAAACTGCTCTGCTAACTCCAATAAGCCTGACGAGGTTCTAGGGATACTAGCCACTTCATCGGCAAACATTACGATGCTGATCTTCTCACCCCCCCAAAGATCTGGCAACAGAAGAATTTACCTGTAATTCATTTACCACCCCATCAAACAACAAGTTAAAAGGGCCAGTATATAGCCCTCTTTACAACTTTAGCGACGGAAAAGGGTTTGGTGCACCCGTCTCCTAAACCGCATCTAACTAGGGCGGTCCATAATAGCCTTAAGCAGTGGGAAGGGAACATCCTTTTACATCAAGGCACACCAGAGTTCGCCCTTGCGATACTGTAAAAGTCATATATATTTGGCCTCTGTTGAGTGTAACATATTTATTTAGTATTAATAATAGCGTAAACACATGATCAATAGTACTCACCCCTTTACGAAAGCCAGCTTGCAGGTGGCTCAATGCATTTGAATCTATTTTCCAATTTTGTTTGCAAAGTGTTCTCAAATATTTTACGAATGGCATCTAGCAGTGAGATTGGGCGATAGTTCCTTGCAATACCAAGGTCACCCTTTTTAAAGATTGGCTCTGCACTGTGCCAAGTAGTTGACGTAATTCCAGTTTTGAGGATGGCATTAAATAATAGCAATAGCTACGGAGCCCATATCAAAGGTTCATTCATCGCGAGTTCCACCGGGATATGGTCTGAGCCTGGGACCTTCCCCTAGTTTGCTTGTTAATAACTACAATAACTTCTGGCAGAGTAATTTCATGGGGTGTTAGATCAAAACCACGGCCATAAGGACTAATGGTTACTCCAGGGGATGCAGTGAATCCCAATCTACTTACCTTATAAAAAGAGGCAAAGTGAATGTGCCAAAGGCTTTCGGGAATTGTCACAGGAAGAGGATTAATGTCAGCTTGAATGCAATTTACAACTATTTTCCAAAACCTTTGGTATCTTTATCATTGGTGGCCTTCACTAGAGCTTCCCAGTTTCATAAGTGATCTTTTCGTTTTCTTTTCTTCTATTCATGTCTTATATTCCTTTCTAATTATTTTGCCTGTTGTGTGTCTGCTAATTTCACTGATTTGGTGAAAAAAGGTGCCATGGCAAAGGCGATGACTAAGTGACATCCTCAACCCTTTGTTTCTACAGACAAGTGCAATACAAGGTCCTGGAGGCACAGACAAGTGCAATACAAGGTCCTGGAGGCACAGACAAGTGCAATACAAGGTCCTGGAGGCAATGTTGAATTGAGAGGCCGCCATGCTGCCGAATCATAATGAAAGAATTCTGCACCTTTGGGAAGCAGAACCCTCCTATACATAGGAAAATCTATCCAGCCTCACCAGAATAAACAAACTATTATACTAATTGCAGCATTTTAGGTCCTGATGAAAGTGGGTTTGCCATTGCCAGCCACTGAAACCGGTTGACCAGTGTTACCTAGGGATGTCCCAATATTTATGGGACACCCAATATAAAGAATATGTGCACCTCCTAGGTCCACATATATATAAAAAATACCCATCTTTTCCTTAGATTTTAGTATTTGAGTTCAAGTGAACAGGAATATTAAAAGTAATTGCGATTGCTGTGTTTAACATGTTTATGTATACACTCCCATGTGAAACATGGGTTTTTATTATAGGTGAGCTATAGGATCAGACTCTTCTCTGTCCCTTCATCCTATATAAGCGGCACACCACCGACATCTAGAGCAATTCAACAGCTGGAGGGACAGTTAGTGTGGTTGGAGGGTCAAATAGTGCTCATTAATAGATGATAGCAAAATAACTGTTGCTCCACACCCGTACATATGTATGGGTGAAAGCGCTTAAGGTGAATCATATTGTTTTTATGAATGTTTTTTCAGTGAATTTCAATGTTTTTTATGAAGGTAAACCTAACCAAAACGTCCAATCGACCAAAGATTTTCAGAGATTTTCAATGGTTTATGATATACAGTATTTGTTTTATGAACGTGTGGTATTATAGGATGCCTTTCCTCGACAGTTTACTATTGCCGTTAATCAGCTTCGAATCATGAACCAAGTCGCATTTAAAGTGGCAATGGAGTCTTCCCCATCCTCCAGATCAATGCATTAGACACGAAGACACTCTTAATTAATGTGCCATGTGTTCATTTAATGCACGTTTCATGTTTCTAGACATGAACAACAACATTAAATGAACACATGTCGCATTCACTAACAGTGAGAGTATTCTTGTCTGATATACAGTACTTGTATCCACAGAATTCACCAGGTGTGTCCTCCAGCCATGTCCGCATAGCAATGGCTTGGGCACTTTCGAACCATGACTTTGTGCCAAAGTGCCTGTGGCAATGCCCAGGGGAGGCCTGAGTGGAATTCTTGAAAACAGACCCATGGTAGAAAATGTCTCTTTTAGAGAAGATTTGTCCCTATAGCAAAAATGAGGTGGGTTTTTGGACACTGGGCTTCTAGGTCGCGCACAAGGATTCATTTTCCTAACAAGAACATTGGATCTTGTGTTGAATAACAGGTTTATTCTTTGGGTTTGTCTAGCCAAGAACAGCACTCTTGGGTGATGTATGTCCAGTTTGGTAGCCATGCGTGCCCTACAGAAATGTCATCCTCACATTATATAGGGCCCAGCACACTTTCAGTCCTTTCTGGGTTACGCCAGGATGTGAGAGAAGGTGTTACATAGGACAGACTGGCATGTTGATTGGTGCATTTGAAGAGTTTTTAGAAGTCTTTTGAGGAGTTTACAGAAGAGTTTTCTTTTTCTTTATGGTTATTTGTTTAGTATTGTGCCATTTAGCTATGTTTCTGTTATCCTTTGACTAACTAGTTGTTCAGTGTGTGTTAGTGTTGTATGTTACTTTCCCCTTACAGAAGATGTTTGCAATGTTCTCCCGTATTCTTTCTCTTTGAGTCCCTTTTTTGCAAATAAATAGCGAAAATAGGTTTCACACACGTATTTGTTTGCCCCAAAACACAAAACAACATATTCCCCCCGTGTGTTTGTCATGTATGATTTATTGGATTGGATTGTGTTGTAGATTGTAGATAGTAGGTTGTAGGCTTTAGTTTGTACAGTTATGGGATTATTTTAGTTTGTTCAAGAGACAGAATGGCGTGTCACTCGCTGCCCCCAGCATCTCAACTGTCCTCTCTCAGCAAAATCAGGTGAGCATGGCTTTCTCACAGGCTGCCTTCAGGGTTTTCCAGCTTCTCCTGCTCCTCCTCCCAAGTATCCCCCTAAAACAAGTGTCTTGTCCACTCCTTTCTAGAGACGGACGTTCAATAGTGGTTCACCTGTTGCCCACCTGCCCTCTCCAACTCTGATGCTCCCTCCCAGCAAAATCAGGTGATCATGCATCTTCTTCAAGCTTCCCTCAAGCATTCCATGCTCCTCCAACTAATCCTCCCAGGTTTCACACAATGCCGTTTTTCTCCAATGTGTTACCCTACTGCCAGATTGCCTGCAGCTCCCTCACAGCACAATCATATAAGTGTGTCTCTCCCATAAGCAACACTCAGGATCTCCCAGCTCCTGCAGCTTCTTCTCCCAGGTGATTTCATATTGCATTTGTGAACAATTGTTGGTCATACTTAATTTAAATCTATACTGCTTGTTATATAAATGAATAATCATGTTCCCCCGAACACTACTCATAATTAAATATTATATTGATAATTAAATGTACATTTCGTGCCATCTTTTCATCTTGATGATCAATGATTTGTTGTGCTTCCAAAGTGGGGAGGGAGTTGCAATGATGGGGCATGGTGGAGATAATTATGTGGATATGTGGATAGTTGGAATTGTATGTATGGTTTAAAACAATGTCCACAATACAATGAGTATACCAGGGGGTCACTGCACAGAAAGCACCATTGTCACTGAGCTGAGCAATTTGTGTAGTAGATTTGTATCTAAATTGTCCAAGTAGCAAAGCTGTATAGACTTTAAAAGTGGGTATTAATCAATTAATGTACGCTTATCAGTACTCTATTATGATGTAAATGCCCTTGACTTTGATCTTGTCAGAGGCTATCAATTTATATTTCATTTATTTTTTTAATCAGAAGGCAACCACTGGTAAGTGGTAACCCATTTAGTAGAGAGTAGAGCCCTCCAGCCCCAAGCAACAGGGAGAGGGAATGGGAACCTGATATGTTGCAGGCTTAGTGAATATTCGATCAGTAAAGTGCAACCGGGGGCTGTGGTGAGAGGAGCGTGGTATATCAAAGTGAAAACAAAACAAGTGCCTAAAAGCATGAGCGGGACTTTTTTAAGAGAAACGTGTTCACTCTTTAAGGGAAGTGTAGACGGTTATCTACTTCTCTGATAGAAGCTGGTAGATTGTTACAGAGGCTTGATCCTGGAGCTCCAAGGATTCTGCCGCTGACTAAGCAGGAGCTCAGGTTAAGAATACATTATTAGAGATGGGTGTCAATATACTTGGATGTTGTTTCTCAGAGAGAGTAAACAGAAGAAAAAATGGGCTCCTTGGAGGTAAAGTGATTTCCTCTTGCCAGGAGCAAAACTGATGTGTTTATGTGCAGTCATAAACACTGTTGTTTCATGAGTGGAGACACAAGAGATGCAGATAGTATGCCTGTTCTTATTGCTTCAAGGAAAAGGATGATCTTTATCTAAGAGACGCAGGTAATGGCATGAATTGCTCACTGTTGGACATTCTCAATGCACCTTGCAGCCTTCTTCTGTCACCAGTTGGGAAGCTTCTGATTTTTATTGTGCATAGTGAAGCATGGCATCTCGAAACAACAACAAAGCAATGCCTGTCACAAACCAACACTGGACCAACTCACCATCATGTGACTCTTTAAAGAGGTCCCATTCTGCAAGTCTAGCAGAGAAAACATGGACGTGGATATTGCAATTATATGAATAGATCACTAACCTGTCCACCACAGTTGGTGATTTAGAAATTAAAATGAATAGCTGTAGGAATAACATCATGTTCATGAAATCAATAGTTGCTCAAGTGGTCCCTCTAAGTAAGTCAATAGAATACCTTGAACAGAGAAATTGCTGTCTAATCTAAGCATCTTTGCTTTCCTTGAAGGCCAGTAAGGGGAAATCTGCAATAGCTACATTAAGACAATGATTCCAGTTTACTAAAGATAATATTTGTGCTAGCCTTTGATGCTGATAAAGCCTCCAGGCTGCCTCAAGAAGCAAAACTGGTACACCAAATCCATGCCAAGTCATCTTCAAGATACTGTGTGACAACCATGTGCTTCGTATCACTTGAGCACTGATGGAAATTCTGACACTAGTGATAGGGATCATGACATTCACACAGCAGGATTTCAGAGGAGAGACAGTACCCACAGTGAGGATGCTTGTGGATCTGTGTTCACGTCTGGAAGAAGTCAACAATAAACACTGCCTCTCATGCAGTGAATGGTCGATTAGTATATACTTGTTCTCTTGGACAGATGAACATGGTTCTCTTGATGAATGTAAACACTCTTTTACAACTTGTTCCACACAGGTTATGTCCTGAACTAGCCTTCCATCCACCCTAGGAGAAATGTCTTCACATGTTCCAAAATGTTGCTTTAGTGCCACACCAAGGTGCATTTTACGTGTCCTTATGTTGTTGTCTCAATGGCTTTAAACTTTTATAGTTGACTATGGCTCCAGTTAGGGAGAACATGGTAAGTGTTTCAATGGGGTACTGCTAACCAGTCATATAATACTACAAACATTGACGGACTATACATATTACAGTTTATAGCACTTGACCACACTCACATTGTCCTCTTCTAATATGGTCTGGATTCTTTGTTTTCTACTATTGGTAATTTGATAGCAATCAAAATCCTAATTATTGTAAGTGGCATGGATCATTGATAATCTCACTACAAGAATCATGAGCCTCAGGTGGTTGCCAGCAACTAATCAGCTGGCTGAACAGAACAGAGGCTTAAACTAAAGATGAAAGCCTGCATTCGAAGCAGCTGACTGGCCCTGCATCTGCAGGCACTCGGATGGTCGCCCATGCTAAACTCGAACAAACTGGCTCTCCTCTACCCCAAAGTGTGTCACCCTTCCATCCTTTTTACCATCAGGAAACGCCAATCTCTTGCATCCCCATTCACCCAGGGCTGTTGGTGGCTGTAACTTGAACACATCACCTTAGCCATATCTTGCCATATCTTGCCATGGAAACGGATGATGTGTTAAGACTCCGTGGTCGCCATGTTTTTCCGTTTACTTACACATGCTCCAAGGGATGTATGCTCTCCGGATCCATTGCTTGCATACATCTTTTTTGCTCTTGGTGCCCAGGGCTTTTTCCCAGGGTACTAATAGCTATGATTCCCCCTCCTGAGGACATTAGCAGGTAATGAGGTCACTTGGAGCTTATTAAAGGCCCTTGCATTTTTTAACCTATGAACGTGTGCGGAGGGACAATAGCTTGTGCTAATGGCACACAGAAAGCAGCATTATTTCCTAATTACTGAAACAGATATACACAGAATTGAAGGGCCATGTATTGATTGTGTGGCCGGAGTCACTGCACTGGGAAGGACATGTGGGGTTACTATTCTTTTTTCCAGGTCGAAAAACATAACAATTGTTTTCTTGAACAATGATATATTTGCTAGGCCAGTCCACACTAACTTCGAAGTAGGAGGATCCACTTTGCACATTGCATCAAGAAATAGCCCAACATCACGCGGCCCACATTTATTTTAGATCAGTTATGACAAGGCTCTAGAAATTGGTGATGATCTGCCCATTGTAGGTGTTTTGTTTAATTTTCTTGCAAACCCCTTAGTAGATGCCACCTCAAAACTGAAAAAGAAACATGAAATGCCCCAAAGCATATGCTGATCTGTCGTCACTCAATTAAACTTGGGTAATTTGGTGATACATGGAGACTATACTTACAACCTGCTTGTGATTTCACATATTTGTCCTCAGGTCAGGTCCATTATAGGATTGATTATCTGCTTACATCCAGAAACCTCCTTCACTTTATTATCACCCCTCATACAGTACATATTGGTATTTCAGAAAGCAGTCCCATCACATGTAATATCCAAATATTGTGGCCAGAGGGAATAGTCTTCAGATGGAGAAATTGTACTTAATCAGTAAACATGGATACATTGAGGCCGTACCATGGGTGTTTCTCAACTTTATGACCCAACCAAAAATGGGATGAGTAACAATTGGGATGCTTTCAAAACATGAACTCATTATTTAATGATATCTATCATCATTGGCAATAACACCCATATCAATGCCAAGCTGAAATTCCTAAAGAAAGAGATAGGGTTTAAAGACTCATGCAAATGGGGTTGCTAAAATCTAAGGAACAATTGTAACTCCATAGGTAGTAAAATAGCAGGGTCTTGGGCAGGAGAGGAGATACTGAAAATGATCCTGGAGCCAATAAATCAGGAATAACTCTAGAGGGATATTTAAAAGTTGAGGTGAAGAAGGTGCAGGCTGATTCAATTAATATAGGCGATGACAAAGGAATACATTAGTCTAAACAGGGCTAGGCAACCGGTCTCCCATCAGCTGTTCAGGGCTACAACACTCGTCATCTTCAGCCAGCTTAGTCAGCAGTGAGAGATCATGGGAGTTGCAGGCTAAAACATCGGCTAGAGGCTGCCATCGTCCCCCGCTGGGGACAAAGTAGGCAGAAGGTAAATGGGCTGGGGAGGGCAGGGAGGAGGGAGGAAAGGGAAACCCCTGCTTTGAGCCTCCTCATTGGCTGAGGGGCTGCCACGCCCCGCACCGGGTACAATGGCAATAGAATCCCGGCCGAGGGATTCCTGGCCGGTTATGCCTCGGCGAGGGACAATCAGAATGTTTGTTTAATTCTGATTGCGCCCCCGCCGGTACTAATTAAGCTTTATACATCCGGTGTCAGAGCAGTACAAGGAACTTTGGTCACTGAAGACAGGATTAAATGCCCAAAAACAGCCAAGGCATTTAATGATCTTCATGGGACCACACCACACAGTCCAGTCGAATGGTGTGGCTTATAAAGCTACTACAGCCCATGTCGCTCTCGAAAGTATGTAGTGTACATAAGTATATAGAAGGTCTCAGTATATAATTCTGCCTGCGCCGTTGCAGGGAATTGGCTGTGGATATGCTGTGCACTGCGGGCTATTCAAACCAATCTGAGTACTATCCTGGTTCATAAAGCCCACAGATTGTCCAATGAGAATGCTCGTTGAACAATCCAAGAGATAGAATTAAGCAGTAACACCCGATGGGGCAGGCTGGATCGGGTGTAATGGCCTGTGGCCCAAGTTACAGCTTCACAATGTACCCTGGCACGTCATTACAACCCGATCCAGCCCACCAGATTGGGTGTTGTTGCTATTAGCAACCCAGGTTTTCAATCCGAGAACCCAGGGTGCTGACAGCAATGTATTTTGTTTGAATGAATGGGACGCCTTACTGTGCCCCCGTTCATTCAAGCAAAATACTGACTTAAGATGACCTCCGTGGAGATGGAAGGCAGGGCTTCATGCAGAGACCCTCTTCCATTTCAACAGCGGCCCAGGACTGATGCTGGAGTGGTGGCGGCAGCGGTTGCACCACTGGCTAAAAGAATAAGTTGCTGGGGAGGAAAGGGAAAGTTTAGTGGATAGAAGGGGAGGGTGTGGGGAAGATGGTGGGGCGGGGAGCAGCCATCAGCTTGCTTGGAACACGGGCTGAGATAGTGCGATTCAGCCCGCAATCCAAGCAACCTGATAGGTCTCCCTCCCACTCCCTGGGTGCTAACAGTTATTATTACAGCCCTTAGAAGGGAAGACAGAAATCTGGCAAGAAGCATGATATACAAACATATAATTATCATAAGGCCAGTGTCTCACAATTATCAATGGACCTCATTCCATCATCTCATTGTTTGACCTTGTTCTCTAGGTTTCTTGCTGCGCTTGCTCAAGTACGTTTTCCGTCCATACCACTCCGCTTGTTTCTCTTCCTGGCCTCATCTTCCAGGTTTTTAGTTTGATCTATTAGGTGGTACTTTAGCACTACCTATGAACCAAGAAACGATTGCCATAGGGGTACAGATTGAAGGGAGATGGAATGTGAGGTGGAACACATAGCCTGTGTGACTTGTTTGACGTTTTATCCACCCATTGACAGCCCAACACAATGCTAATCCATAAGGCCATTCCCACCCACTACCTAGACCTCCCCACCCAAAACACACCCTCCTTGGATCTGGGCTAGCTCTTCCTCACAGTACCATCAAACGACATGTTTAAGGGGCTGATATTTTTATTTCTAATCAGTCTTCTCAAAGTTAGTGGCTTAATTGCAGCTGTAAATCTACTGTAATAATAATGTCTTAACCAAGTGTGACTTCAATTTAATTTTAAGCAATATGTGTGTCCTTGCATCTATTCCTTCCATGTTAATCCCTTTTAAAAACAAACTTTGGTAAATCCAATAGTGTAGGCTTTCTTATGGGCATTGAAAAGCACTTTCCTGGCGTTGATATCATATGTCCAGGTAGTCTCACCATTTGCCAGCTGCTGCCATCTTATTGCCAATCAATACCATTATGGCAGTGTCTGCTAGAATCCTAACCCATGCCTACAAAAAAACCCAAACTGTTGGCATTGCCAATGCTCGTTCTTCTTTTGTCTCATGCCATCTTTCACTTCATCTCTCAACTCATCTTGTTTTGTTTCCAACCAATTGTCACTTCTATGACCTCTTTCCTCTTTGTATTCCCTTCTTTCTTCTCTCTACCTCTTTCTCCTGCCTGCCTATATGATCTCTTTCTTCAACTCTTATCAGGTTTTTCCCTTCTTCTTGTGCTATTTGTTATACCTTTCTATTTTCTATCCTCTGCTTTCTTTGCTCATTTACTTCTCGCTCCTGCTTCCTTCCTGTTCACACATTTGCTTTCTTCTCTTGTTCTTATCAGAATGTGTAATTTTGCTGTTATCTTTCTACTCATTGTTCTTTGCTCCTTGTATTTTTCTTTTTCTTTCCTGTTAACTCCACTGCTCTCCCGATTTGTTTTTATTTCTCTGTACCCTCATTCCCCACTTTAATTTACCCCTGTCCTTTCTTTTAACCCAGGAACCTAACACATTTCATTCACTTGTCAGCTACTTAAGCTGTCCCTAATCTTCTCCTGCTTGCGCACCACCCTCCCGCTGTCTTTTTCTCATATGTGTTGTGTTGCTATATTCCACTTTTTCTCATCACCCATCCAATGCCGCCACCCCCATGAAAATCCCACCCTCGTTACCTTTCGTTGCGTGGTATCTGTCCCGGGAGGATAGCTTAACGGCAACGTGCGCCCCTTGGAAGCAAGACGACACGAAGCAACACAGTTTCGATCCCCGGGTCCACGCTTAGAAACCGCTGGGTGTTTAAGCGCGTTATAAATATGCAACTAAGACAAAAAAATAAAAAGAATTATGCAACTGAAAAAAACAAACAATTCCTGTAACAGCGCCTCGGTGCCCCGCGGGCTGTGTGAGCGCTTTAAAAATGCAAAATAAAATAAAAAATCTGCAGGCGCTAATTGCCACAGCCTGTCCAAGGAGGCAGGACTCAGATCAAAGTCGAGGAATGTTAGTGTTTCATTGGGGTGGATTTATGCACGCTGTGACCATTGTGTTGCTCCAATCTCCCTGGTCAGTTGCGACAGATTCAACAGCTGTTGCTGGGACGCCCCTCCCCCGCCAGCCCCCACTGCCATTGCCCGGTTTGCCTTCCCCAGATATGGCACTCATCTGACGGGTCCTGAGTGCAGTCTTCTCTGAACTTTCAATGTTCCCCGGGACTAGAATTCAACTTCAAGTACATGAAGGTGGATTCAGTTGAGAAAAATGGCTGCATTAAAATCTTTAAAAGATGGGGATAAGAAGCAAAGCTCACAATAGAGTGTTCCTTTCCGCTGAGATTTCGATCTGCCTCTCTTTAATCGTAAATCTATTTGCAGCTGTGATTCAAGCCTCTACCAAATCATGTGAATGCAGATGTCAGCACCCACCCAGAGTTTGCAGTAACACGGTCTGACTTCTAGAATCTCAGGAATGGAATTGTGCTACTTCCTCTCTCAGAAAGGTGAACCGGAAGCCTGGTGCCAGATAACACTCAGCCTCCACATCAGAAAAACTGCATACTAACTGTGCAACGCTAGGTGTAGGCCTAAATAAGCTTCGAAGTGCTGCTGTGATAAATAGTGACTGGGCCAGGGGACAAGCGAGTCAAAAGGAAGCCAAGTAGAACACAGAGGCAAGTAGCCATGGCAGGAGGATGCTGACTCCAGTTCAAACGGTGAATAACAGGTATAGGCCTTTTAGCTCTCTGAGAAATCTATATAAGAAAAGCAACCGCAAAGTCCCCCCGCCCCCACATTGGATTGCCGCTAAAATGGAAGTATGAGGGTGCTTGGTGGCATGAGCACAAAAGTGTGACCAGGTGCCTGATTCACAAAGATTTGCACAGCAGCATTTGCATTTATTCAAGAAAAGGGAGTTATTTCAAACATGAATGACTTACAAAGTAGGCAACAACAGAGACCAGAGGCAGTCCTAGGATACGATGCCTTGACATGAAACCATTGTTGGGTTGAATGACGCGTGCAGGGTCTGAAGGGATGAAAATAGGGAGATGGTGTGGGTTGACTGACGGATGCGAGATCACCAGACTATCAGGTAAGTCCACTTTATTAGTGGTAGGTTACATCTCAAGTAGGCAGTTGGTGCGTCTGGTAACTGGCACCACCACCCAGGCTCTCCTTCCTCAGTCACTCTCTGGAGCCAGCTGATTCTCCTGGAACGCAGGCGCACAAGCAATCCATTCAGACTCCCATGACATCACACTCTCACCTCTCACCTCACATGAGATATTGCAGGGACTTGAAGACATTACAGTATCTTGAACATTGGGAGCCTGGGGCCAAACGAGCAGATTCTACCATTAGACCTGGAAGATTTATAAGAACAGGGGCCTGGGGCCAGATTACCGAACCTTTGCACCAGTGCAAGTGCAAAGTTAGCACTGTATTAGCACTAGGACAAAGTTTGCCCTATTTTTGAAAAGACTGGAAGACATAAAAAAACATTGCACCTAGACAAGTGCAGTTTGGCATATTAAAAGCACCAGGGCTAAAATTGCCCTAGTGCAAAAAAGATGCATTTTTGATGCATTTTTGCAAAAGGCCAAAGATTGTGCTAGTGCTAATACCATTCCGAATTAGCACTAGGGCAAACTTTGCCCTGGTGCAAACATGTAGTGAAAATGCATCTTTTTTGCACTAGGGCAATTTTAGGCCTGGTGCTTTTAATATGCCAAACTGCACTTGTCGAGGTGCAATGTTTTTTTATGTCTTCCAGTCTTTTCAAAAATAGGGCAAACTTTGTCCTAGTGCTAATACAGTGCTAACTTTGCACTTGCACCCGTGCAAAGTTTCTGTAATCTGGCCCCAGATTGTCAAAACTCTGCACGTGTGCAAAAAAGTGAAATAAACATATTTTGCACCAATTTTTTTACAAATGTAATTCATTGTTATGTTTATAGCTTAAGCGAGCTTTATCATAACACTCACAAAATTACAGCTTCAGTCATATTTGGTTGTACATGATTAGCTAAATCGATAGACACAATTATTCGACCAAATATTACAAAATGTGCATACGACACAATTATTCGACCAAATATTACAAAATGTGCATATTCATTTCATTTGCACCAATGTTGCTGTTTGGATAATACAGAATGGGGCAAACAGGTGCAGCTCCAATCGGTATTGTCAAAAAATGGTTTCACCAGGGCACAATTGGAGCAGGTTGTTTTATTAAATACGTTTGCTGCATAACACAAACAGAAATGTAGAAAACACACTTCTGTTTTTTGTTATGCAACACACCTTGTACAAAAAACAGTCTGATTCATGTTTTGCCATCCTGGAAATGTTTGTTAGATAATATCTATTGGGGCAAAACCAGTTTGCTACATTTGTTATTATTAAAGAATTTGCTCACTTGGTGCAAATGTTACATAATCTGACCACAGGAGTGTACATTTCAAGTCACAGAAGTGATTGTATATAGGTGCTAGGAATTGCTGTGAAGGCACAATTGAATGGGTTTGTCTGTTTTTTACTGAATTGTATTGATTAATGTATAGGTACCACCTTGTTTTAACATTTTTATGATATTGTGTTACTTGTGATATGTGTAATTGAAATGATTCGTATATTTAAAAAAACACATAGTTCTGAACATTGCTAGGTTTGTCCGTGATATATCGCAGGATACAGGGATATGGGATATTGGTTCCACCCTTTGACACAGGTGGGGTTTGTAAGCTGCTTCTGACCTGCCCATGAGCATCTCATATTCGCACCTGCCCACTTCTACCTGATCACATATGGGCCCGATTCATGGAATTATTTGCACGGTTCAAAGTGATTTTGAACTGCTGAATAGTGACTTTGCACTACTGACACACACCATGATTCTTGGAACTGTGCAACCTGTATTTTTGTCATGCAAAGTCAGTGCAAAGTCATTTTGGGCTACAAACATGACTTTGCACAGCAAAAATACACTTTGCACAGTTCCATGAATCAGCGTGTTTGCTGGCAGTGCAAAGTCGCTTTGCACCAGTGAAAAGTCAATTTGCACCGTGCAACCTTTTCCTTGAATCAGGCCCAGGCTGCAACTGGATCAAACGTGGAGATGCCGGGAGCACCTTTGAGATGCCCTTCATTTCAGCTTCGAGCTGCTCCAGCCATCTCCAGATTTGCTCCAATTTTAAAGTTGTGTGAATCCGCTATTAGAAAGCAGCTGCTAATCTGAGTTGATCACATGCAATCCTTTGTGAAAATGTCGCATGTGCCCAAATAATTCTACGTGCTCTAGGGGATCGCAGTAGATCTATGACATCTGAACGCGGTTCTTGCAGTGCGAAGTTCACTTCTTCTGTGATGGATGTGTACGAATAATCAGATTTGCGCAATAAATGATAACTATTTTGGAGCATGGTCCTCAAACAGATGTATAGTTTTGTTTTCTTTCAGAAGGCTGTTCCCAAAAAGGCGAGTTACTTATCAGAACTGGCAGAGGGAAATAACGATTTTCATTAGGCGGTCTTTTTTTATCGCGTATTGATTGTGTGCTCGTAGGCTGCGGGCATTGGAAGAGCAGGTGAATGAGCCTGTGAGCTTCCCCTTCATCACGAGAACAAAGAAGTTCCATGAAAGGAGGCTCTTTCCACGTTCTGCCATTCCTGCAAAATGCATTGATTTCAGCCCGCTCACTGCGTGTATCGCGCGGAACGTTATGCACTCAAAATCTATCGCTGCGCAGCTTTCATCATTTCACACCCGCTTTTGATCTGTGTTCTTCTTTTCTGTGTGGGCATCGTCTTCCTCCACACCCATCTCTCCCCCATTCCACCGCTCAGAACGTCCGATCTTTTAGCACGGCACACCTGTCCCATCCGGCAATATCTAAGGTGTGAACGTTGAATAGTTTCCGTCGGTAAAAATGAAGGTTTAAAGCACTACAAGTATTATTGGAGAAGCAGGTACAACAACTTCCAGTAATGCAGTTTTCTTTATTTAGTTATTAATACAATTATTCTCCCCAAAGCCATCTTTTTTGGATACATTATAGCACGTTTCCACATTGAAGGTTGCTAAACAGTTATGCCATCAACTTTATGCACGTTGTAGTTCTATGTGTGATTTTTCCACTTGCTCTTTTTGCCATACACAAGTAGGGGGTACATAGGACAGCCCCCCTGAGTCCATCCACCTCCATCACCCCCTGCCTACACCCAACCTCTACCTGTAACATATTTTGCCTCACCCAAGCATCCCCCACCCCCCCCCGTTTTATTTCGCAGCAAAAATTAGGTAAACAAATAAAAGTAAAAAAATACTGGGGCAAAACACTTTTAGTAAAAAGATCGGATATCCATGCAGCATCTTTAATAATTACATTCCTTTACTTACATTCTTTATCAATGCAAATGGAATGAGCACCTAGGCATATAATATGGAGCAACTAGGCATATAATGCCAACATCTGCAATGCCAACAATAATCTATCATTAAAGTGTATTGGCAAATGATCGACATAAATAGCAATTGGTATGAGTTCCTGATGTATGATGGCAAAACTGCCAATGTACTCTCCCACAGTAAACCTTGCATCATTTCTGTGCATCATGGGGGTGTGGCCTGTGCGCATGGCGTGAAGAAGCTGCCTTGTAGAGCTCCCGCCCAAGATCCTAACATTGATCCTCTGACAGCGGCTGGACGCATTGAAACAGGGAAGAGACCACAGCTGATGAGAGGTGAACCCTCTCTCCCAACCCTGACCCTAAGACCGAAAAAATCCGGAGCTGATTTCCCCCGAAAATGAGGGTTTGAAGCGGTGCCCCTGCGGCACACAAAATGGCACCTGCTGTTGATGCCCGATGGCTGCAAAGTGAGTAGTGCACCAGAAGCGGCGCGCTCACCACACGGCAGACCCTGAGCAGAGACGGTCACCGTTGCGGCACCGCCATATGAAGCCGACATAGCCTACTAAACTGCGCTTCTACGGCAGAGAGCACGGTGCTACAAGCCCCGACGAGACCCACAGAGGGAATCCCACTGGAGATCGGGCGGCCGAGAACCCAAACCTCGAAAAGCCGGGCGGCCGTTGACCCATTTCCCCAGGTGGGAGAAGGTGAATGAAGACACATAACAACTCCACTACGAGGCTCATTGTGTACCGGGATGTCTCAAAAGTGTGTTAGTGAACAGAGGCAGCGCACTATGTAAACAACGATCTCCTTGCTACAACGCTGTGAAACTCCCTCTCCAACTCTTAACGACCACGGATCGCCATTAAAAAGGTGAGACATGGGTAGATTGCATAAGGCTGGCTGCCTGAACCACACTCACGCCCACGAGACACGCAGGCTGCGACGATCGCCTCATGCAAAGGCTTACAGGGAAGCAATGATCTGCCCCCAAACTGTTGATGATGTAGTGCGCGAAGACGCCGGAGCTCCATTACATTGTCGGACGGTAACCTGAATGCACCGACAGTCCCGGCTCTTGATGGACTGCTGCTGAGGCCCCAACTGAATTGTGACACCTACATCTCTTCCTCAAGCCACAAGTAGCCAGAGGCACTTGCTGGAGGGACCCCCGCTCTGGATGCCACCACTCGAGGACAGCTACACTGGACAACATCAGGCCCCAGTGGCCCCTAGAATCAACAGGCACTTGCAGAGGGAATGCTTACCTTGCCCTTGAAAAGCACCGCAGGGATAACGGATGCACTAGCTGGAATGACAGCGTTTAACGGTTGCAGAGGTGGAACCCACGGAAGAGGGTCCAGTTAGGGTCCCGAACAGGGGGACACAACACAGGCACACTGGGTCACTGCCGCTCTGTGACTAGTTTCGTATGTCTCCATATTAGACCCTGAAAGAGTGCCCACACCCAACGCTGGCTCTACAGCCAAAATCCTCCTACTCTGCAAGCCATAACACTAAGATCCACAGCAAAACGGTGCTTGATCTGGCACTTTTGACAGACCACAACGTCATGGGGGTCAGCCTGTCTTCACTGGCGTGCCCAGTCTTTCGAATTGCAGGGAAGCAGGCCCCGCCTCAGACAGGTACTGCCAAGCGCCAACAACCACACCACCCACAGGACTACCGGATCTATTGTATGTGAGCGCCGTCGGATTGAGTACCAAAGTATAACACTCCCCATGATGACATTCTGGGTCTCCCCCTGGGGTGAAACAGCAACACCGACCATTAAATGGCCTGGTCAGACAAAACGACTACCGCAGAATCCAATCCTGCTAAATCACGTCCTTGCAGACCAGCTTGGAGTTGGCGACCAACTGTTATACAAGCCAATCAATTATGTCCTCTAGCAGAAATAAAGCTAAATCAACAACAAGGGACTCCTTCGCCGCAACCAAACAGCGCACCCTGGTGCAACCTGACACGATCCTAGGCACGTAACAACACGCCACTGAAGTTGGCTCCAAAGACGGACAGGTGCTACAAGCCATAGCTGCACTCAGGACATTCATAGACTCGAAGATAGATGAGGTTGAGTCCAACATGTCACTGATGAGGCAAGATGAACGCAACCTGACTGAAAGGTTCACCGTGGCAGAGACTGTAGAAACCACTGCCGACTTGAAAGTGAGAGTGCAGGAGCTGGAGAAGAAGGTAGCAACTCTTGAGGCGAGGTCGGAGGATGCGGAGGGGCGGGCTCGCCGCAACAACATTCGTCTGCAAGGGATTCCGGAGGGAATGGAGGGCCTGAATTGACCGGGTTTGTGGAAACGTTGCTGCAACAAGAAATCAGCCTTGACAAACTATCCCAAGGCTTCACAGTGGAGAGAGCCCACAGATCTCTACAAAAAAGGCCACCACCAGGTTCACACCCCCGCCCAATGATTGCAAAGATTTTAAACTTCCAGGACAGAGAGATAATACTCATGTACACAAGGTAAGGGGGAGACATCAGGAGAGGTGACTCCAAGATTGCCAACTATCCTGATTACACGCTCATGGTGCAACGAGCAAGGAACTCCTTTGTGCCGATAAAAGCGAGACTCCGACAACTCAACCTAAAGTACATGCTGATGTACTCATCCCACCTGAAGGTACTCTACAAAGGGAAGGCAGTGTTTTTGGAAACTCCAGAGGCTGCTAACATGTGGCTGGAACAAAACAACCTGGCTGATGGGTAAGAACCGGTCACGTGAGCAATGTCAGAAAGGGGGGAGTGGGGAGAACACCGGAACGGTGGGATTGTGACTGACACTGTGGTAAGTCAATTTAACTGAACTTTGAACCTGCTGGAAATTGTGATAAACATTAAATAGGGCGGTGAGTCTGCTGGGCTACACGAGCTGGGCTCACGGACCCTGGCACCACACTTACGCCCAATGGCCATAACGGGTCTAGAAGGTGCGGGGGCACCCGAGCGCTGCGAGAATATGGCAGCTGCTGGGAGCAGTTCTTCGTTTTTGAGAATTATACTGATTGTTTTGCTTGTTGAAGTGTTTCTTGAGAAGTCTCCGAATACATGGGGGGTGCTGCAACACTGGTTGCATATACTCATGGAGTGCAGAGTTTTTTTGGGGGTCTGTGAACATAAGAACCGTTGGCTACGACCCACTGGAGGGAACAGCAAAAACAGCCAGGGGGGATACTGATGGTGACTAGTAGACGACCATGGCCATGCACATTAAAGTATTGACGTGGAACGTAAGGGGCATGGGGATCTACCTCCGCAGAAAAGGATAAAATCCTACCTGTACAGAAAAAAGGTTTCCATAGCCCTGCTCCAAGAAACCCACTTGACCAAAGAATCAATGTCCAAATTGAAAGAGTGGTGGGGCGGGCAGGGGTACAGTGCTGCGTACTCAACTCAAAGTATGCGAGAGGTGTGTTCACTTGGATAAGACCTCAGGTACTCTTTAAACTAATAAGAATGGAAGCAGATGCGGGAGGCCAATACTTGATACTACAAGGCTACATCGAGCAAACTGAAGTATGTATAATTAACTCCTACTTCCTGAACCACAATATTCCCGCATATTTAAATGCACTGGGTGCTGATATAACCGAACACAGAGATACCTTTTTTATTTGGGGCAGAGACTTCAATTGTGTGAGAGACCTAGACCTTGATAGATCGGCCCCGCCTCTGACCCGGACGGGGACCTCCAAGATATTGAACACAACTCTAGACAAATTGGACCTAGTAGACGTCTGGTGAGAGTTGCATCTGACGGAAAGAGGATACTCTTACTTCTCCTCACATCATGGCCTATACACCAGGATTGACTATATATTTATAGGCAGAAGCCAATTTACGCAGATAGAGGCAGTGCAGTATTTGTGCAGATCGATCTCAGACCATTCCACTCTTGTGATGGAATGGAAGATCATGGGACCTAGACCGCCCTATTCCATTGTGCCGTATGCCTACAGAGGCACTAACTGACTTGGCCTTTAGGGAGGATCTCTGGGATAGCCTAGAGCAATACATAGAAAGGAACGTGGGTAGTTTGAAATGCTGGAGCACTGTATGGGAGGCATTAAAAGGGGTGGTGCACAGAGAAATTAGAGCTAAGGCGGGGGGTTAAGGAGAACCTTACGCAAGGACCTTGAGCAGTGGGAAGAAGAAATAAGGCGGATGAAGACCACAGGCCAGAGGACAAAAGAGGAGGAGGAAACACTGAGTCAAATGAGAAATAAATGTAAGGAAACATGGCAGAGGCTGTCCAAGTTTGACTACACAACAAGATCTACTAGAGCACATAAGGAAGGGGACAAACCAGGTCGGCTCTTGGATTGGCTATACAAGAGAGAGCACCCCAGATATCTAACGACCACACTCAAGGATGGGGAGGGCAAGACGCACCAAACACAACAGGCGATCAACGACACATTCAAATCATTTTACGCCCACCTATACACACATGACACCCCGATACCACAAGACGATATTCTTAACACACTAGAAGAGATCGGACTGCCCACATTGACTCTGGCACAACGCGAAATCCTAGAAACAGAAATCACTACTGAGGACATCAATGAGGCAATAAAATCCCTAGCCATCGGTAAGACTCTGGGTATTGATGGGTTGGCATCTGAATTTTACAAAGCATATGGAGCATCTCTCACACCGCTGCTTCACGAGGTGTACGAAGAGGCATATGAACTGGGGACACTCCGGGAAGCATGAGGGAAACACTACTGGTAGCAATACCCAAGCCCAGAAAACCGGTGAATGAATGTGACTTGTACCGCCCACTTGCGATGCTTAACTACGATGTCAAGATATTGACCACAATACTGGCCAAAAGCTCTCCAGAGTGGTGGGCAGGCTGGTGCACAACAACCAGAATGGCTTTGTACCAGGCTACAATACAACTGCAAATATCCGTAGACTTCAGCATGTTATGGCCCGAAGGAAACTGACAATGAACCTCTTGCATTGCTATCGCTGGATGCAATTAAGGCATTTGATTCCATATACTAGGAGTGGCTTCTGGCGGTCCTGAGGGAATTTGGGTTTGGGGAAAAGTTTATCAGATGGGTTACTGTCCTATATACCAATCCAATGGCCAGGGTGAAATGCGGGAGGGTGGTATCCTCAGCCTGGGATATATCCAGAGGCACACAAAGGGATGTCCTTTATCCCTATGCTGTATATACTGGGTCTTGAACCAATTGCTATCTACTTTTGAAAACAGTTCTTTGATGCAGGTATACGAGTAGGAGGGGTAAACCACATCATTTTGCTGTATGCGGACGATGTCCTACTGTATGTAAAAGACACACACCTGAATGTACCAGTTATGCTGGAAGTGTTGGAAAACTATGCAAGGGTTTCTCGGATCCACTTCAGTGCGCAAAAGTCCTGCTTATTCACATTAGCAGGCCTGAAAGGTAAAGGCATAGAAGATCTACCCGAGGTCGGAATACAGTGGCAATTGAGTTTGTTTAGGTTCTTGGGGTCAATATTCATCATACACCTGAATCAATGCATGTCGATAACACTGGGGTAGTGGTCAGAGGTCTGCATACATCCATGAAATTCTAGTCAAAATTACCTATATCAATGATGGGTAGGGCATGAATTGTTAAAATGATTATACTACTGAGGTATTTATATCACTTCCAGAACATATGCTATTACATTAAGGCATCCTTTTTCCGCCTACTAGAAACGCTGATCAGAGAATTCTTTTGGGGCACCGGACGGCATAAACTATCCCTGGCCACATTGACCCTGCCCTACATAGAGGGGGGCATACAACTACCAGACTTAGAAAAATACTATTTAGCAGCCCAACTCAGCTTTGTTGCCTGTTGGCTATTGGATGATGCCACATCAGAAACTGGACTTCTGAGGCAATTGGTGGCCCAAGTACAACTGAAGGGGCTGATTTGGGTACCCCCGGATGCTTAGAGACCACCCTCATGATAGTGGTTTTGGGGAGGAAGGTTTGGAACAGGACTAAAGCACTCCTACACCTAGAACACTCTTATTCACCGGAGATCCCACTGGCTGCAGATGTGTGTAAAGTTAGTACCGACCTCTCCATTGTGAGACACTGGGAGAGGTGGGGAGTTTACACGTCGGGGGACCTATACGAGGAAGAAACTTTCAGGGACATTGATTCCTTGCAATCTAGAGAAGGGCCACCGGGTGGGCAGTTTTTGTGGTATCAAAGGGTCAGATGAGCGGCTAGGAAGAAATGGGGGGAACGGCCGAAGAACCAACAATGAACCAAATGATAACACTACTATACACTCTGGGCGATGGCTGGAGACCGGTATCCAGACTATACAAACAGTTGGCTGACAAATCTAACCCCCGAAGTGGTACACTTAAGGTGAGATGGGAGGAAGACCTTGGGGTGGACCCGGTAAGTCCCCATTCTGAAAACCATTCCCCATTCCCATTCGAGCCCCCATAGGGCTCAATGGGAATGGGGAAGGAGCTAATAAAGGGCCCGCAAATAGCGGGCCCGTTTTTAGCTCCCTGGTCCCTTAGTGGCTCCCACTAAGGGCGGCTGGTAAAACCAGCCGGCCTTAGTGGGAACCGCTAAGGGACCTCGGAATGCGGCGGTAGGGTTTAACGGCACTGGCATCCTTGCCGATTCCATTAACCCCTTACCGCCACACTCGTATTGAGGCCCATAGTCAAATGTATGGATCTGGCATGTATGTTGACCAAGAGAACCATAGCAATTGCTTGGAAACAGACACAGGGCCCTCAATATGTTGCATGGTATAGAGAATTGGAGCGATGGACAGTAACGGAAACCAAAATATGGGGGGAGGGAGTCTCCAGATCCGAAGAAGGGATGAGTGTGACGTTTGATGCATGGAAATGTCTGGTGTGAGAAGTGTTTCACCCCTCTGATGATAAACCCCCCTGAACAGCCACATTCTACTGAGGGAATTCAAACGAGATCTTGCTGTAACGAGACAAGGAAGGACACCCAATTGTCCTTTGTTGGGCACAGCCTACCACTGCCACCAGCCCCACAGAACCAAAAACGCTGCAAATAATTCACGTGGAGACAGTTATTGTTGTTTTGTTTTGTATGTTTTCCTTACCTCAATTGGTTATGCATAAACTGTTAGGCACAAGATGATGATGATGTAACTCAATGTGTTGCTCTATAAGAAATGCCAATAAAGAATATTAAAAAATAATAATAGTTTCTGTGCATCATGGAAAACAATATGGCAGAGCTGGGGGGAGTGGTGAAAACTAATCAGAAAGTTTTGAAATAAATGTTGGGCCTCATCACGAGTTGAGCGTTATGCGGGAAAAATGGTGGTAACGGAATTACTGCCCCCTTTACTGCACCTCCGGAATTATTAGTACACTGAAATGGAGCTAAATAGCACTGATATCAGGCAGTAATTCCGCTGGCGCTAATTCCGCAGAATTACTGCCAAGGAGTAAAATGGTATTTCCGCTGCATTACAAGCTGAAACACCAAACAGCTGAAAATGGGTGGCAATACCGCCAAAAACACAGTGCAGTTACCTCCACCTAGTAGGTCGAGGTAAGTGTGTACAGGTGAAGGAAATCAAGTCAGAAAGAGTGCAGAAGGCCCACACCTGACCCAAACACACTTCCCGACACTATGCTGCCACTAGCAGTCGCTAAATGGGACATGCAGCACCTCCTGCTCCACATTGAGCTGCAGAGGCAAGAACAGCAGCACAGGGCACATGGTGCAAAGAGGAGGAGAAAGAGACGCAATGCAAGGCGAAACCCCATTCACTGAGTCAGGTCCTCCCCCTGGGCATTGAGTGATGCCCAGCTCATTACTCTGTACTGGCTGAACAGGGAGATCTTTGCAGAGGTACTGGTCATGATTCATATTATGACTTTACCTCTATTTTGGTTTCTGTAGGGAGCAAATAACAATGTTAGCGACAGAGGCACCAAGAAGAGAGACGAGGAACGGCTAAGGAAGACAACATCCTTTTTTCAAAAAAGTGAAAAGAAATGTTTTTGGATTTGTTATGTTGTTTGTTTTGTCTTGTATTATTTGTATTATAAAGCAGGGGACAATGTAACCACAGCAGTGTGAAGAATGTCACAGCCACAAAGAAACCACAAACTTTATCAAAATCAGATGAGAAAATGTTTCCCTTGTCACTTAAAAAAGGAAGGTGATGATGATAGTTGGGTTTTTAACACAACACTAAGAGGGATAGAATGGAGTGTGAGCCCATGAAAAGGTGGGGCAAGTGAAAATAAAACAACATATGTGTCTGCTTTTCTGGTCTCATGTCACGGGCGCACCCAAGTATAAGCATATATGAACATAGGTGACACGAAGGTATGCCTGAAAGCTAGAAAATAACAGGCATTCTATTATGTTAGTAAAAGAGGGAATTCAGTAGCAATTATTTTAGGAGGAAGTACTGATGATAAAATGTACTTATTTTTCAAGAAACTCACACAGTTTTTACATTTCAGATGGACAGGGAACACCTGCACTCCAAGTGACGTCAGCAACTGATCCTGCAAGCAGGGAGAGAAGCCCTTGTTGTCATGAAAAAGGGTTTCGAGGGACCCAGCCAGATGCCCAGTTGCGATAAAAAATAAAAAATAAAGGCAATGACTCACTTTATGAAATTCCCCCATCCTTATGTTCCCCAGAACATATAATGACCCCCTGACTGACTATTTTATTTGAATATGAACATTGAAGGTTCAAGGCCTTTGTGGTCACAAAACAGTGTCCTAAAAGAATGGCCTAAAATTATGGCCTATGAATTAAGGGGCCCTTTAACTTGCTTCAAATCAGGCCAAAGGACACATAACAATAAAGCATGGACTAAATGAAAAAGTCAGTGGACTTGGAATAAGGAAAAGAATCAGGTGGAAGATGGGCAGCTGGAAGACGAATAAGATGACAGTCAGAAGATGAAGTAGAAGTGAATGGGGGATAAGGCAGGGACCAAGTAAGCATTGTGGGGTGGGAAGACAAAGAACATATGAATGAATAAAAGTGTTGTAAATGGAAGGAACAGTAAACAGTGGGCTAGTGGGTTCCCTCAATGGATAGCAACTGTTGTTCTAATAATATCTACCTACTCTCCTGGTGGTCGAAATCACTTGCTGTTCATGTTATTTCGCATTTAATTGGGTAACAGGGCCAAGAATAAAGAGGGCAAACATATGCCACAACATTTGACAAAAAAGGGACACATATATATATATATATATATATATATATATATATATATATATATATATATATATATATATATATATATATCTTAGATTAGGACAATACAATATGGTTGGAGACACTATACTATTGGTTCTTTAGAATTGTCTTTTATTATTCCTCCCATGTTGAGATTCAGGGTGGTGACTGAGATAGGGATGCATAGGTACACTGCATATGGGGGAGGGTGGCCACTGGGTTCAAAGTTGGGTAATGGTTGAATATTGAATGCTGGTCGAATATCTACCAGAGGGGGATTGTACAGGGGGTGTCAACACCTCCCATTTCAACTGAATATAGATAAGTAGGTCAAATAGTTCACTCTCCTGTCCAGCATTGTAGAAATCATGATTAGCTTACCTGTATTAAAAGTAAAAAGTACATTAAACACTGCACACACTTGGTTTGGGGTGGCACAGGAAATAAAGGGTGCTTACACACACTCAATAAGTGCACAGGTATATATTATGAATAACGTGTTTACAAAATGGGAAATGCTTAAATAAATAAAGAATATAGCCCACTAATTATATGGAAAGCACAGTGTCAGATAAATATGTATTTTTTTAACATGAATACTCAAATGTAAAATGGTTTCCAGTCCTAAGCCAGGTGGGGGAACTTTAACCTATGCCAATGGTTTTCATATAAGCAAGAGGGACTGGCACACTTGGAGACAGTTTTGGCCAGCATCTCATAGTGAGATACTGAGGTGTGTTAGGTTAAACATAGAATCGGCATAGAAATCAGACAAAATATGATGAGGGTAGGCAATTAATAGAAGCTTATGTACATGTATCTATGTTCATATGGGGAAGGGTACGAAGTGTATCATACAAACTGATTTGGAAGCCCAGCTGTATTATTTTGGCACCATAAAATAAAAGGTTATATATATATATAAGTGCCAAAACACTTGGCATAACCTCAGTAAATTTATAAGGGGCAGCCATTGATTCATGAAGGAATGTCCTTGGCAGGAGTTGAGTACTTTCATAGTTGTGTCCAGCCAAGTTGAAAATAGGCATATTAATTTTGTATGTCAGAGAAAATTGTGGATGACAGATATGCTAATGTGGAATTGTTGTGCATGTGTGATACATTATCCAATGGTAATGAAGGGATATTTACCCTTTGACTAACTTAGCCTATCAACAGCATACCCCATACAAGATGCTAATTTGCATACAAGTGTTCTGGAATCTTGAAACATCTTGAAACCCAGAAGTCTCGAAGCCTCAAAGTCATCCCTCAAAGCTCCAGTGAGTGGGCTGGTACTTGGTGTGCTCGCTGACTTTTAGTGGTTCTAAAGCACCTCAGTACGACAGCCCAACAGCAAGTGGTGCCGAGGCACCTCGTGAGCATCGACGTGAGGCCCCGAGGCTTTAGCCCTTATATTTTAGGCCTGCGGCCCTACTGTCCGGTCCTACTGCCCCCTGTGGGTGCTATGTGCCGTGAGCTGTGCAGCGACTGTACTTAGCACAGCCAGGGGTCTGGTGACAGCCACCTCACTGACACGAAGTGCACCCCTTCTGATTTTATGCATGTCCTGTGACTTTGTTGTACTCGTGTAGGATTTCACCTCCCTATGGACTTGTGAGCGAGTACATTCTGCACCCACAGGTTAGGGCAGATGTGGTGGAACCAATGGGGAGACAGGAGGGCGAGTACTCAACGAAGGGAATCTCAGCCAGAGTGATGCCCACTTGCTTTTGGAATTCACCCTATTTTTTTCACAGGTGCCAGGAGATGGTCACAGGGGCACATTGAGGCTCCACCCCCCCCCGGATCCTTGTGTCACACTCACCTGTGTCTCTTCAGGAGCAATGGATGAGCCTCCCTGAGTTCTCACGTCCCCTGTTTTCACCCAGAGGGATTCCTGTCAAATACAAGATATACACTCAGACCTGAATTCCCTTGATTCCCCTGGGCCCTTCCCTTCTCTTTACTGTGTGCTGTGATGTCCCCTAAGGGCTTACCTTGATCTTTAGTAAGGTGCGCTGTACATCCTGCATTCACAGGGGCGCGACTCACTCATATGAATGATGCCAAGTTCCATTGGCTGAGTTCAGATGCCACACCCTGTTATATGCCTTCCCAGAGAGGCCGAGTGTTCAAGGTGCCAGTTTCCTCACTGGCTGGAAAGTCTTTTCCAGAAGTGAATGTTGTGCGGAGAATGTTTAGTGTCCTGAATTGTCCGTATTGTCTTTGTTTGCCAAGGTATTTTGTGATTGAGTAGCGCTGCCTGTAGAAGTCAGCTGCTGGTAGGTAAGCGCAGCGTCTTAAATTCCAGTGATAATGTCTCACCCTTTCCCTTGCAGGAGTGGATTGTGTGATATTAGCACCTCGAGTCCGGGTTCAGCACTACCGGAGACTTGGTGGTCTGGTAAGTTTGCACGGAGGCTTTGGTAAGTATGTACTGCGTTATGAGAGGAAGCGCAGTGCAATAGTCTCTGCGTTATTAGGGCGAGCGCTATGACTAATGTCCCTTCTTTCTTTTGCAGGGGTTTTTGCGCTCGTACAACTGACCTGGATTCCAGTGCAGCGGGGAGATTCAGTAAGTATGCGCAGTGTTATTGAAGTGCGCATGCTAACGCTGTTCTTCTTTGTTCTTACAGGTGCCGGTGTTGAAGTCCCCTCTTGGCCAGAGATAGCTGCGGCGTGGAGAAAGCACGGAGTACCTGTAAGCAGAAGCAGAAATATCCGGAGCAGGTAAGCAGAAGCGGGAGGATCCGGAGCAGGTAACAGAAGTAGGATATTCTGGAGCAGGTAAACTGAAGCAGGATGATCTGCAGCAGGTAACATAAGTAGGATGTTCCGGAGCAGGTAAGCTGAAGCAGGATGATCCGGAGCAGGTAAACTGAAGCAGGATGATCCGGAGCAGGTAAGCTGAAGCAGGATGATCCAGAGCAGGTAAGCAGAAGCTGGCTGATCCAGAGCACTGCAAGTGTGTTGCTGATGCAGCTCACAGTAAGCAACACGAAGCACTGGAAGAATCTTGGGTGTGGCTTATATAGCCAGCCACACCCAAACACTAGGGTGCTCATGAATTTTCATGCACTTCCTGTTTGGCAACAGGAAGTGGTAACCAGGAAGTTACTACAAACACTAGGAAGGAATTAAGAGGAGGTATCTGCTATGGGTTTTTTGTGTGCCTATGCCAGGCCTGCCAAGCCTCCACCCAGCTTACCCCAACTACCTGCCTGGTACCCATGACACCTTGTGCTTTGGGTACCGGAGTGGCGTGTGAAGGCCCTCTCTCTCAGTCCCCCAATTTTCTAACCTTCCCTGGTGACTTTGTTTTAGGAGATAGACAGTATTCATGAAGCTTTGAAAGCATCAGAGACATGGCCCAAGAAGTCTGATGCTGCATCAAGGGAAACACCCTTGCAGTTCAACTGGGACTGCAACCTTCAGAAGGATGCGGTGGGCCAAGAAACCCAAATTAATTCAAGTGGACAGACAGCCCAAAATGTGTGGGTTTCTAATGAGGTCTGCAATAACACCAGCAGCACCAGACTCAGAGAGAGTGGAAATTGAACAGTTGCACTTGCCCTGTGGCCCTGGCGCTGGCCTAAGCAAACTCTGCACTTCCCCACCCTTGGACAACAATGAATCCTTTTTAAAATAGTGTGATTCACTGAAGCAGAAACCATTGGAGAAACCTCTTGTAGATCATGATCTTTCCGCTACCCCTGACCTTGATAACTTGCTCTCTGTTTCGGAAGAGACCTATAGCGACCCTTAGATGGAATGTGTAAATGAAGAGATGAAGCTAACACCAGTTCATCACCACATCCATCTCTCTGTGACATTTCTGGTGCCATGCTCTCATGGCAAAACTGGATGCTCTTTTCTTATTATGTGGTAACATGACGCATGACCAATGTGAAACAAAAATTGTCCTGGCAAGGGTGGCTGACATCATATTGGGCTGCGGTACGGGTCTGACCCTGCGACAAGGAAAGGAGCCACGGGCTTGTGGCACCGGCAGCCATGACCAGAGGGCCCAGTGCCATTAATACCCATGGCCGCACTTCAGCTGAAACATTGACTGGTACACAGCATGTCCCCCACGTCACTCTCTCCTGTGCAGCGGAGCCCCTCGGCGTCAGCACTAACACCATCCTGCAGAGCACAGTGTCCATAACAGCAGAATCCGAGGAGTTTGCTCTAGCCACTCTTAGAAATGAGCCATTGTTGATGAATAGCCCTTCCCTGGTCCATACGAACAAAAAGCATTGCCCAAGGCGTCTAGCCAAGAACAAGCTCCCTCTTGCTGGCAGTTCTGCTATGTCAGTCGCAGTACCTCAGCAGTCTCTTACAGGTATTTCTGTGCACACAGTGGTTACCAAGGTCCAGGGCGAAGGTACTACTGGGCAGGTAGCTGTGCAGGGACCTATAGACAATTGGTTTGCACCCTCCAATCACAGAAGCTATAGCCAGGCTAGCGCCAATGACTGGGTGTCCCATGCACTGCGAACCAGGTGACAAGCTCTGAACAATTACTGAGCACCCCTCCTGAACCGTCCATCTTGCCAGCAGGCTTACCACAGGATGGAGCCACAACACTGTCACCATCCACGAGATCTAACCGGGTCTCTCTACCGGCATCTTGGAAACCTCCTTGCAGTGAATTTGACAATGTGTTTCACTTTGGAAAGCTGGCAAAAATTGAGGAAATGAATCCTAAAGTTGAGAGTCCATTTCTGAATAGATCCTTTCTTCTAGCTCTATGGAACAAGCTTCCCGGTCTATCAGCTATAACTAGTGCTGATTTGCTACGCACTGAGCTCCCAAATTGGTCAAGTGCCTCAAACTGGGTTTTAATGGAGCTTGGGTCACCTGTGGTAACTTCTCTGTTGTACTTGTGTTCAGACATATTGCAAAATATGGGCTTCAATCTAACAGTAAGTGGTAACCCGGGGAGCAGAGGAATCCTGTTGTTCATGCCAGGGGCTCTAAAATCAATGGGCGGGCCACCGAGGTGCATAGCTCGAGCAAGCATTGATGGTCTAACTACCCCGAGTCTGCACAATGGGATGTGAGGCCCAGGGCTACTGCTTGCAGTGTGATCTCTAGAGATTGGACAAGTGCACACTCGAGTGAAGCCCTTAGATCTACTAACAAGGCCTCTCAACTCTCGACCTTTGTGACAGCAGCCCAAACCCACATGTGTGCACAACGTGAATCTTTACACCTGATGTTGTGGAACATAGATGGGCTCCAGAAACATATGGGTGAACCAGCGTGGCTGGACCTGGTGGGTTGCTACGTTGTAATTGCTTTGCAGGAAACTTGATCTCTGGTGGCCCACGATATCCAGGTCTTTGAAACCTTCTATGTGTCAGCAATTAAAGGGAAAGTGGGGCAATCAAGCGGGGGCTTGATTCTGTGGATCAAAATGAAGCTATTTTTGGCTAAGTGCATGCATCCTACTGTCTTAGCAGATTATATGGAAATCCATTTGCATTGTCATGATGGATCAATTCTTCTGTTGATCAACTTGTATAATCAGCCGGAAAAAGCAATTCCTTGCTCCAGCTGGTGAAGGAACGAATCACCCAGTGGAGATCCAGTCAAGGGGGTCTGATATACATTTTGATTTTTGGTAACTTAAATCTTCAACTTGACTGATGAAGAGGATGCAATATGGTGCATGGGGGATTTGGTGTGACCACCCTCAGCAAGGAAATACACATCTGCTGAGGGAGGCAACGACCAGAGAGTTTTTGGCCTTGGGCCTCTGGGCATGTAATGGTAGTTTCCCCAGTGATCGCCTGGCTACCAGCACTTTTAGTTCTTTTTCTAAATCGAGTCTGATTGACTATATCATGGTAAATGTTGAATACTGGCACCATCTGCAAGGCTTTATGGTGATGAAGAGGACAGAAAGCGATCACAACACTATTGTGGCCATAGTGGCAGGGACACTGTTTGGCTGGGAGGTGGTGATGGTGGCAAAAAAGGAAAAACTATAATATCTGAGTCAGAAGGCGGTAATAGACAAGCTATTTAATGGCAACTGCTATATTTAGAAACTAAGATACCCATCATCTATGCAAAGATTTGTGTCCACTCGAGATGTTGTGTTTCTGTGATGCCGATAATGTTGGTTAATTGTTAGAATACCATGGGCCTCATTAGGAGTATGGAGGTAAGGGAAAAACGATGCCGGTGAAGGATTACCGGCATCGTTTACCGCTCTGGTCCATTACGACCCACCAACCCGCTATTAGCGGAACTGTAAATAATGGTGCCGCTAATAGCGCACAGGGCGCGGGCACGCAACCGCACATGCAAGCAATAGCGGCATGGCATAAACAGGAGCCGAACACAAGTAATGCGGACATGCTAATAACGGCCTACACAAGACAGAAAAGTACCTTACCGGCATGGAGCAAATACCGGCATCGTGGACCACCCGTAAATGGCCATGTGCAGTGTTCCCAACTGTCACAGGTGCACACAATCAGCACAGGTGGAGGCAATATAGACTGGGCCAGCACAAAAGGAGCACACCCCACCCCTTCCCACACCCAGTCACACACAAAAATGATTCCAATACTACTAGTAATGCTGGGGCTGGAGGACATGATTGCAGTGGAACTGCAGCAACAACAACAACAGGCAGCACAGAAGAGACGCAGGAGGAGAAGGAGGGTGAGGCAGGCCCAGCATGCCCCACCAATGCAGCCAGTGGTACCACGCAGGCAGCCCCCAATCCCTCATATCAGAGCCAGTCCATTCAACCTAACCCCTGAGCAGATCCACACCCTGTACCATCTGGACCGGGACACAATCACCATTGTTGTGGACATGATACAGACGACATTGTCAGCCTCATTGAAATACGCACCGCCATCCCACCTCTACTGAAGGCAGTGCCTGTGCTTCACTTCCTGGCCACAGGCACCTACCAGCACACAGTGGGGCACATGCATGGCAAGTCACAGCCATTATTCTCACGTTCGCTGAACCAAGTGCTCAATGCCCTCCTGAAGCACACAGGCGACCACATTTTCCTACTGCAGAAAGCCCAGGAGATCTCCAACACCAAAGTTGGTTTCCATTCACTGGCCGGCATCCCTGGTTGCATTGGCGCCATCGACTGCATCCATGTGTGTTATACCACTCCATCAACGTGCAAATGGTATGTGACTCAAACAAGGTCATCACACATTGTTGTGCCCGATTTCCCGGATCAACCCATGATTCAATGGTTATGTGAAACTCCACGATACCACGCTACATGGAGCGGCATGCAGGGCACAGATCCTGGCTTCTCCGTGAGTTGCATGTCAGGCTCATGGCATTGCGATGTGGGTAGGTGATTGGGGGGTGAGATGCATACTTCACCTGGCTGAGATGGGGTGAGGGAGATGCATACTTCACCTGGCTGAGAGAACCTGAGAGGATGGACCATGCTCATACCCCAAAGCAGGCCAGACCTCACCTGACACCTGACCCCAAAATGCAAGACATAAGCTGCCCTACCATGAAAATTATGCAGTGTTACAACCATTCCATAGCCATCAACATGTACACTGCACATAATCAGACCGTAGCCCCCGCAACACAATGCAGCGACACGCAATTAGTATGGCCAATGCACAGCACCAAATACCATCATCAAGAAGGACAGTTCTCCATTACTGCGTACAAAGGAGTCACATGAGAGCAAAATACATGACCACACCCCTACACCAACACAGAGGTCCACCAAAGCAGCATGTCCACATCTGTTGTGGAGAGTGAGGTCATCATGAGTCTGCCATCAACGGTGACAGGATGAAAGCATACAATTGACTACACAGCACCCAGATCATGGGAACAACCGGCGTGGACTACCACAGTGCATGGGCACTCACAAGGAATAGGACACCCATGCACCCACTATACGATGCCACGCACACCGGTCAATCTGATGAATACACACATTGCAGTTATGTCATGAGGCTCTATACATACATGGATATGTGGGTGCAAACAGGAAATAAATGCATGCTATGGTGTCATTGATATAGGTTCCATATGATGTGAGCACTTACACATAACCATTCTTGCACACATGCAGGTGATGCAGGCTATCCCTTGAAGGGGTGGCTCCTTATCCCAGTCCGGAACCCACAGAACAGGCACGAAGAGGACTACAATCGTGCGCATACACGTACCCATGTGGTGATTGAGCAGACATTTGGCCTTTTGAAGGCACGGTTTCGCTGCCTCAGCAGGTCTGGTGGAGCACTCCTGTACGGGCATGAGAAGGTGGGCAAGATCGTCATGGCATGTGTCATGCTACACAATATGTGCATCAGACGGAATGTGCCTCTGCCCCCTGAAGCTGAACTGCAACCACCTGACGATGAGGATGAGGAGGATGGAGATGGGGCTGCACTTCAGGAAGGCAGCGATGCACAGAAGGGACGTGCCGTGCGTCAGACTTTAATAAACCAGTGTTTCTAGCACACATGGATGGGGAGTGTGACTTGGCGGTGGGACTCAGGGCACTGGGTGTGTCAGGGACATGGACACTGTAGACTGTTCACCAATAAAGCACACGTACACAATAAGCAATGTCCGCTCATGTTCATTCTGATTTCACAACAGGTGTATTGAAGAAAAATAACATATTAAGTGCACAAGCCCTCCACCCCACACACCCTCTCCCCCCTCAACTTCCCCACACACCCCCTACCGCCTCCACCTCCCTCCTCAACTTCCCCCCACATGGTGTGCACTTGCATGCACCATTAGTCTTCAGGAGTTCGGAATGGCAGGCTGCCCCTAAACCCCTTTTCCACTGGCAGCATCGGGTGGACCCCTGTCTGACCTGCGCACATTACGGCCAGACCTACGCAGGGGGCTGGTCTGTATGGAGCTGGCATTTGAGGAGGTCTCCGGTTGTTCAACCACCCGTGTGGGATGCAGGGCCTCCATTGCTGACATCATTTGGGTGAGGACCTGCCTCACAGCCGTCAATTCGCTACATATGTCTTTGCCAGTGGACTCAATGGCAGATTTGAGGGATGCTGTGCAGTCCCTGATTTTCTCCCTTTCCTGGCCACATTCATTGATGTGCTGGGTCAGCAGCCCTGTGAGCTCCTCCTGGCACTGTTGTATTGCCCTAATGCCCTCCTGCCTGTCCCGGACACTGGCGGATGTTGTTGGTGCATGCAGAATGGGTGTGGCCTCATGCATGCTCCCCGTGGGGCTAAAGCTCCCTGGCCAGGACTCCACCGTGGACAGCTCATGGCTGCTGGCATACTGATTGCTGGGTGAGGAGTGTTGGGGTGACTGCTGGGGGCCTGTAGCAGTAGGTGTTCCGGGTGTCGGTGTGTGTTCTTCATCATAGGACACAGCTGCTGTGGCAGCTGTCTCCCCAACGGTACTGCTTGCAGTGGATACTGTTCCTTCAGCCACTGCCTCCTGTGTGGATGTGGCTGGTGGGGGTGCTGTGGTGGTGTCCGTGATGCAAATTTGTGCTGTCGGTTCCTGCGTTGTGTTGGGCTTGCGCAGTAGTTCAGGTTGCCCTCTTCCCCTGGATGTTGAAGGACGGTTTGCTGGTTCCATGCCCCTGGACCTCTTGGCTGGTCTCGCAGCATCCTCGCTGGGGTCCTGATCCTCATTCTCAGACTATGTGCCTATGGGGGAGCAAGAGAGGGAGTCCATTAGTGATGGGTCTACATGCATCAGGCATGCATTGGGGTAGCTGCATTTCTATGGAATGGCAGGTAATTAGCGTTGGGGTAGTGACATACGGGTAGCTAGCCTCTTGGGTGGGTCATGCAGGGATGCATCTGGGATGTAACATATGGGGGGTGCATCATGCATGTGGACACGATGCTGCTGTGCACTGCCTGTAGGCAGTCTTGCAAACATGTGTCTGGTGGACCCTGCTTTGCATCATTGCACTCTAAGTTCAGGGGGACATCATCGTGTTACTCCTTACAGTGGTTCAATTGGGACACCTACCTGCATCAGCTGATGACGGGGCTCCATGCTCCATGTCCCACACTCCCTCGATTGCCTCCATCTCGATGGTGCTTGCACAAGTCTCCTCCCAGCGCTGCATCTTGATGGGGGAGGCCGTACCACCACCTGTTGCCATCCCCTGACTACGGTTAACAGAGAGGATGTTGCGGACACGTAAGCGCAGGTCGTACCAGTCCTTCCTAACATCTTTCACTGTGCGCAGGGTGATGCCAAGGGCACTCACTTTCTGCGCCACCTCCGCCCATATCTCTTTTTTCCGCTGCAGTGCAGGTCACCGCATGTCATCGGAGAAGACTACATCCCCATTTTCTACCAGCGTGTCTGCCAGCATGAAGGCCAGAAGGCCCCTCGGCTAGATTTGGTCCGCACTGACTGGTACCGACAGGAAGTGGTTATATGGCTCCCTTATCTAGCAAAACTCTTTAATGCTTTGTTAAAAGTGAAACGTTTCCTACTGCTGGACCCAGGCAATACTTGTTCCCATATACAAGAAGGGAGACTGGGGTTGCCCGAAAAATTATTGGCCTGTCTCCCTCTTAGATGCTGTGGGCAAGGTTTTTGCCAAAGTAGTATTAGGCCATTTGGATGCATGGAGTCGGCAGAGGGGGGTTCTGTACCCCCTCCAGGCTAGTTTCCAGCATCATTCTAAAACAGTGGACCAAGTGCTAAGGCTCTGTCTGATCCTGGACAAGTATGTTGTTTTACGAGCCACAAACATCTATGTGGTTTTTGTTGACTTAAAAGCTGCATTTGGCAGTGTGCCGAGAAGCAACTTGTGGAATGTATTAAGATGGGGGTACTACTTGGCCTTTTAAGAGCAATCCAATTCCTCTACTTTAATAATGGGGCGAAAATCAGATATGGGATAAGGGGGCAAACCACTGATTTACAAGTGTGAGGCCAGGCAGGCTGCCCTCTAAGGGGCCAAGCTGTGGAGTGCCTATAATACAGACGCACTCTGTGTCATTGAGCAGAAATTTCTTAAAGCATCCCTGGGCTTGCCGGCAAACACCCTGAATGCCCTAGTCTTCTGGGAGTCAAATTTGCAAAGCATCAGCTTTTTATGTTGCTCGAGGCCGGTATTTTATTGGGCGAGACTCTGCACTAGTGACAACCTTAGCCAGTACAGAGATGCTGTCAACGTTGTTTTGACTCAGCCAAGCACAGCCAATATACCCTGGTTCTCCGCCATCAAAAAAGAGTTGACCACTTTGGGGATAGAGAACTATTGGTCTCGACCGGACACTATTCCTGAGAACTCCAAATCATTAGTAGTAAAAAGCCTAAGAAAGTAAATGGTTGCGAGAAACCCAAGCAAAACTCGCAAGGTCTGCCAGTCTTGCTCTTTATCAGTCCAGGAAAGAAAATCCTAGTTTAGAAGATTATCTGGATAGAATTCATTTGAAACCAATAAAAGCGCTGTACATGAAACTGCACATTGGCACTCTTCCCTTAGCTGAAGTCAGGCACCATTGGAATAAGAGTATATACACAGCTTGCCCTTTTTGTTCACACGAGATTGAAAGCATAGTGCATTTTATTTTGTTTTGTCCAAAGTATTCTCAAATTAGGAAAAGATTTCTAATACCGCTATTTAAACAGTTTTGCATTAGAAGAATCGATGTAGCGCTTGACCTTTGTTTGGCGGTGGACTGTGAGCTGGCAACAAACTGCTTGGGGAATTCTTGCTCGAAAGATTGGAGCATGAGACATAAACACATCACCTTATCATCAGCATTGTATCAGTAAATCTGTTTTTTTTATTTGCTTTTAAACTTGCAGCCTCTGGTTTTGGGATAACAGTGCTGCATTTTACAGTGTTTTACCAATGTTTTAATTATTTATTGCAATGTATTGTTTGATTTGATATGCTGTAAAATCTGTGTTAGACTTTTATGATCTATTTTTTGGATCGAAAAAATAAAGTATTTGAATTGTTTTGAAACATCTATAAAGATAGGTTGGATGTTGACATGTATTTGAGTGTGTTTTGATGAATAAACACGTTGAGCTCCCAGTCATCTGTTTTTCCTGTTTCTGCATAAGGGATGGGAGCATGAGAATCCAAGGGTCTGATGGGTGTGTGTGGGGGGGACCCCCTATACATTATGGCCCCAGAGGGCCCCATATACATTATGGCAGATCCAACATGGGGCCCTAAGTCTTTCATAAAGTTATAGGGACAACAGCCTAAGACCCATTTTTCTTGACATGGGGGTGCTAGCGGACAGGAGGAGATTCCAGGAGAAGTGATAGGTGAGTGATAACCTGCAGTATGATCTTGTTTTGTCAGAGTATGTTATCGTCATCACATCCTGTCCGGGTGAAACCCCAGCGAAGTCAGGCTAAGTCCTGCTGTCTATAGCTGTCCAGGGTTGGAGGCAGTCTAATGTGATTTTCATCAATGTTTTGCACTTTACTGTATTACCATCTCTCTACGGGCCATGACAGCTCTGTCTGTCTTCCATTCATCAGCACAACCATCATTACGACCTGTTGGTTCATTGACTGACACTACTATGGTGCTGGCAGCATTATTTCTCCTTCCTAATGTATGTCATACTAAGTCTCTGCAAAGCAATCCACCAAACTCTCGCATTACTCCGACACAGAACTATGGAAATCTGAATTATCCCCCACATACTTCCAATAATTCTCTCATTGATCTTGGCTTATGGAATGCCAGATCTCTCTGTAATAAATCCTTTGCTGTCCTTGACTTCTTTCTAAAATGTAATCTTGACTTTCTCTGCATCACAGAAACTTGGATTCTTCCATACAACACCACTGTGGCTGCCTCTCTCATCACCTCTCAGGCTTCCTTCTGTCATAGCCCACATCCTCTAGCCTGTGCAGGGAATATTGCCTTTTTATTTTGCTCCTCTTTCACACTTCTTTCTTTGTCTTCTCATCTTCCTACCTCTTCTTCTTTTGAATTCTCGTACACTACATTCTTTGTACCCTATCCTATCTCCTTTCATCTTATATACCGTCCTCCTGGACCAGTTGCCTCCGTTTGTGAAGACATTGACCCCCTTTCCTATTATTCTCCCTTCCATGACTCTTCTCATACCTTTGGTTGACTTTATCCTTCATCTCTCTCTACTACTCACTCTACCCTTCCCTGCTCTCAATTCTTGATTCTCATTTTCTATGTCCTCTTCTCACCCCTTCATCCCACACCTCTGGATCTTGTCTTGACCTTATTTTTGTTTCATCTTTGTCTGCCTCCTCAGTTTCATCACTTCCTGTTTATCTTTCTGATCACCATCTTCTTGCTGTCTCAATTTCTCCCAAGTCATGCCACACCCTTCCGTTCCTTCTCTTAAAGCATCTTATTCCCCACTCTTTGGGCCTGATTCATGGAAGTGTTTCATAATGGTGCAATCCCATAGGAAAATGTTCCATGAATCAGCCCCTTTGTTTCCTCATGTGCCGCTGCTCTTCCTTCACACTCTTCTTTTGCAGCCCTCGCTGCTGATGAATCTGCTCTGGTTAATTCCTCCTCTCTGTATTTTTTCCTGGACACATTCTATCCTACTTCCCCCTTTTACCCCACTCGTAAACCTCCCCAACCATGGCTTTCTCCTCACTTGTACCCCATGTGCGGTTTTTGCGCCGTCTCGAAAGACATTGGCTTAAATCCAAGTTTCCAGCTGACTATTCTACATACTTCTCTTATTATTTACTCTACGAAGACTGTCTACTTTCAGCAAAATGTTCTTATTTCTCTGATCTTTTTCATATACAATCAACCCATTTTAGGCATCTCTTTCAAATCCTTTCTTGTTTTCTTACAATCCTTGCCCCTGACTACGCAACTTGTTCTACTCTTTCAGTTTCTTATCTAGCTCAGTTCTTTTCCTCAAATGTGGCTTATCTTCACTTTGATATTGAAGGCTCTGCTTCTCCATTACTACCTACCCTGTCCATCACTTCTCCCTCAGTCTCAATTTCCTGTTTCACACCTATTACCAATGAACAGACTTCTCTCCCATTGGCTAAAGCTCACCCTACTGCTTCTCCCACTGATCCCATACCCTCAGCACTTATTCCCAAAGTCTACACATCTCTTGTTACTTATCTCACCGCTTTATTTAATGTTTGTCTCTCAACCTCAACATTTCCTCTATCCTTTAAGTATGCTTCTATTCTTCCAATCTTAAAGAAACCAACTGCCGATCCTTTGCTTGTTTCAAATTTTCATCCTATCTCCTTACTGCCCTATCTCTCTAAGCTACTTGAACGGCTGGTGTACTGTCAAGTTTCTACCTTTGTCTCCAATTCTTTGATTCTTCTCTGCTTTCAGTTGGGCCTTCGTCCTTGTCACTCCACTGAAACTGCTCTCCTGTCCATTTTAAACTCTTTACCCACCAAATGCTACGCTAAACACTCATCTCTTCTTGTTCTGCTGGACCTTTCTGCTGCCTTTGACATGGTTTATCACTCTCTCCTACTGACCTCTCTTTCATCTCTTTGGTTTTCTGCTTCTGTTATTTCATGGTTCCGATCATAACTGTCCCAAAGGACCTTCTCACTGTCCTGGGGCAGTATAACATCTGACACCACTCCACTTGACCATGGTGTCCCACATGGGTCTGTTCAGGGCCCATTTCTATTCTCCCTTCATAGTCCCCTCTTGTGACGATCATCTCTTCTTTAGGTCTATCACATCACTTCTATGCAGACCACACCAGCCTGTTTGATAGCTATAAAAACCTGGATGTCGTATCAATATCTTACTCTTAGCGCTGCTAAAACTGAGCTTCTCTTTTTCTGGCTAATACTCACCCCATTGTTCTTTCCTTTGTCTTTTTACCCCCATCTCAGCTTCCTATTTCTCACACTGCCAGTAATCTGCGACTCTACCTTGACTCTACCTTACCCTTTGCTCATCATATCTCTCTGTCCTCGCGTGCAGCCATGTCCACCTCTACAACATTC